>NW_018407895.1:540516-571078 GCF_002113885.1 Mizuhopecten yessoensis | reverse complement strand
CCCCCCCCCCTTCAAGTTCAACGCCTTAAACGGTAGACTTAAAAAGTATGGAAGATTCCCGACAGTCAAAATCTACCAAGAATAACACGAAGAGCATCAAGGTGTTTCAAGGTAAGTTTACAAGTTTTGATTGGAATGGTGGGGAAGGGTCGGGAGGGGGTGAAATGACACAAATATTCTTAAACCCTGGCCGGGACTTGAACCCGGATCTTTCCCAAAAAATGGGAATACTTTGCTTTAAGCTACCAGGATGTCGAACAATCATGCATCATCTTCACATTTATTTTTGATTTTTTTTCTTCTGTATTTTTGTTGTTTATTTTATTTGAACACTTTTAAAACTGGGCTTTTTTTCCAGAATGGAACCGACAAATGGTGGGGGAGGATGTGGACCTTAGCTCCATAGGTGTAAATGACTTGTGTCTAAAACAACGACAATTCTATGCATAGGTCACACCAAAAAAAGGTCAAGAATACCACAAAAATACGTTGGTAAATGTTCGAGCAGCCATTACCAGACACCTGAATGATATAGGCAGGTTAGATGTTGACATTGTCAGAGACAGATCATTTAAAAGTGCCAACACCATGCTAGACGCAAAATTAAAGGCGAATGTGAGGGATGGCACTTCAAAGCCGACAGAACACAAAAAGATAATATGCAAAAAGGACATGGTCAAAATAAGCACTTACCCCACAGAAGAAAATCCAGTCCTTCTACGTTACCGTGTCTGGTTGAACGTTGCAATGCATTTCGTCAGCAGGGGCCTCGAATTTCACATACAATTGACACCGCGGTCGTTTGAATTTCTCACATACGAAAATGACAGGGAATATGTTATACTGAACCATGAAACATACACACACAGCACCATCACACACAGTGACATTCAAAACGTGTGTTCCAACAATCATGTCAACCCGCCGGTCACTATGAATCCACAGAATTCCATGCTCAATGTCCCACAAGTGTCTTCCTCGCAAAGTTTTGTATCTGCCGGCCTAATGTCAAACCACGGAATTAGATTATCTAAGTCCGTGGTCAAACTCATCATTTGCTCACTGCGTGTTTAACTTCAGACAGTAGTAGCCCCGTGTGCTCTCCGCTTCCAGCTCCCCAAAATGGCCGACTCGTTCCTGTCCAGCTCTGAACAGCTGAGCGCGCGCGACGTTGCCTAGGAACCAAAAATTTGAATTATTGGGCGCAATAAAGTGCCGTTTTTAAAATGATGTTATTTAATTTTCTTGCTTATGTTTTCTTTTCACAACATTTAATGAAATTAATTATAAGCATTGAGGTTGATTTTTTTTAATTTTCATCGGGGTATGAAAAGAATGTTTTTTGCAAACTTTGTAAGAATCCGCTACGCGGATTCATACAGTTTGCAAAAATAAATCTTTTCATACCCCGATGAAAATAAAAAAATCAACCTCAATGCTTAAATGAAAATGAAATTTAGATTTTTTGATATATATATTACATGACTGTGATGTGGACTGACATTGTAAGTGCTGAAAGTCCTTTTAATTGGCCGCTTACAGTTTGAATATTCTAATGATCTCTTGACAAAATAACTATTGCAGAAATTATGTCTATGTTTTATTGTTTTAGACACAATCTATGTGAAAAGCAGACACCAGAGGATCAACTGTTCAGGAAAGTGTAATAGCGTTATGTTCTTTATAAATTAAAGATTAATCATAAGTCAGGTTACAATATGTATTACAATTCAAGTCGACTTGTGCAGTCTCTGTATTGTCACATAACAAATGATTGATGTCATTACACTAGCTACATAAAAAACCTTGACCAATAATTATAAAATATAACAAGGCACAACTACAAGCGACGTGTCACTGAACACACATTATTGAAAAGCACCACTCAGATGCGTTATGATCAGATAAGATCATCAGGCAGAGCTATACGGAATATTTTGTTCCAATCAGCTGCATAATTCCATTTAACAGTACGGAAGTTGTGGTGTTGAACTATTATCCATTTTCGGATTACATTACTATGCAGTTTGATAGCAAGACCTCGTTAGATTCACTTGGGTACACCGATCCACTGGCCTTCATCCAGCTGTGGCTAATTTTTATCTTGCTCCACCAAGATCCACCCGGCTTCACTCTGCATCACCCTGAGCACTATATCAACGGTAAAAACCATGTGGCACACCACCTCTGATGAGTTACACTTGTAAAGAAACTGCTCAAATCTATTATTGGATTTAGTACATCGCATGACAAAATGTAGAATGTTCATTCGTCACTTGCAGCAGTGCTATGTAGCCATTGAACCACGCTGGCAATGGTTGGTGCTCCTTGAAACCTTCACAGCACAATAATATTGTTTCATAATATAGATCATGGGTACTATAACCCCAGACAGGTACTATATTATTGTCTCCAGGCAACGCTAACTGTTACGCCACGAATTGACAATTATGACATCAATTGCGACACCATTATTTAATTGTGTAGCCAAAGGTCAGTATAGATAACAGAACATAAGTTGGATTATAAAGAACTGCCCAGTGGATTTTTAAATCCCATTCTCATGAGATGTACTAAAAACATTAGTACCTTTTTCTTTGGGAACAGTGCTAGTAAAGTATTGATCCAAGGAATATAGCAGGACTGTTCCCTCAGGAAATGGCACTAATGTATAAATGGTATATTGGCATTTTTATTATAAATTCCAATATATGTTACTTTTGAAAACAATTAGTATGGCAATACAATAGAAAGTGCATCTTCAGGTAATTATTACCGATGTTCCAAATCAGAAATTTTAGAAAAGTTAAAAGGTCTAGCAAACGAAGAAATGCATGTGGTTTCACTAACTACACCGACCTCATATTTTTTTTGTGGTGACTCTGATGTTTTTAAGGGCCTTTTCAAGGAAGGTTAATTAAAGTCACCACCTTTATATTACCATAGTATATTTAGGAAATAAATACAAACCCATTTATTTCTTTAATACAAATTAAGACGCGTAAGTGTGTTTATTTTTAGAAAATATTTTGGCTAAGAGGATTGACTCAGTACAAAATGTACGGAAAAAATGTTTCATGTTTAATTGTAGAATAGTAAATATTGTTAAATATTTTGCAAAAGTATACAGAAATTTGTTGGACGCAGAATACACCATGAGTGGGTTACAGACAAAGAAGGCAACACCGAATGGTATAGTGGTAGTGTCTTGTCCTTACTGCATGAAGTAGATGGTGAGCATTCAGCTGTTTATGAAATTATATACGATGGTGATGACGCAGCATACGAAATTGACCACTTGATTGAGGATTACCAGAAGGAGAGTGTAAAGTTTTTGGATTTATAAGATAAGTTCAAGGTGGGTAACCTGCATGGTAAGGAAAATGCAACGAAATGTTCAATGCATCCCCATCTTGATATAAAAATTGACGTTTATTTATTTTAACTATAATTGTAGTTTGCATGAATGGGTCACCATACTATTCAGAAAAAAGTAGTCCCAACCTTTGAAAATGGCTTCCTTGTTTGGCAATTTATCTGTATCTTTCACAGATTAAGGACTTCATCATACATTTTGTGGATTTCTTATTAGTCATACTACACTTACAAAGTAAGCAACAATTCTGTTTACTAAGCAGCATATAGACACCTTCATAATAAGAATAATGGTCATTTTGATATATCATATGTGTATGTTATATACATAAAATTGACATTGTGACACTTTCAAATTTTACCTTCCAAAAGGGGGTCATGAACCTTAAAAATATTGGTTCAAAATAATGAAAGTGATCTATTTATATAGTATAGTAGTGTCACCAAACGCACACGTTGAAGAAATGATAACCGGTTTGACGGTTAATGCGCTTTTTATACCCAGCGAGACCTATACTCGTTACCAAGCAAGGACAAACTAAAATGTCGACACTTCCTGAGAAACGATAATCGAGTTAGATGGGGAAGATCTCCAAACAAGAGGAAAAAAACCTTTTTTTTAAATCTTAATTAAAAGCTTTTTAAGCTGCACTGTCAGCTTTAAATGTTATACTTAGGACACATTTGTATCTTTTTTTTATTTACTGTGGCTCATAATACCCTCCGTAGCGGAGTAAGGGGGTACATTGGAATCACCCGGTCTGACCGAAAATTGTGTCAAGCGTATCTTAAAAACAATTTAAGGGATTTCTCTCAAACTCATCATATTGCTTTTCCTATGATAATGTACCCTTTCGCTCGTTGTTAAATTAGACAAAATGTATGGGAGTTATGTCCCTTTTCATATAAATTCTGTCCAGAATATTATGTTTAACGTGCATGTTAGTACTCTGTATACAACTTTTCCTACAGCTTTCAGCTGAATTTCACAAAACTTCACCGATGTAATAAGCACACTCTGGAGTTTTCCACCAGACCTCTGACCTTTACATGTGAAAAAAAATGTCTTGGGGCATATTTTCTATACTATTTCAATTGGAGTAGCTAGATTTGGTACGGAAGTAAATCTTGGAATGGTGGAATGTCAATTAAGAAAAACAGGTCACTGCAACTTATGCTTTGACCTCTGACATTATTCTATGTAAAACATTGTCCATGCATATCTTTATTCTTTATACTATTTCATCTGAAATAAATAGATTTGTTATACAAATATCTTGTTGAGATTGCAAAGTGCAAGAAGTATTTCACTACAGGTGACCTATGCTTTGAACTTTGAATTTTAACCCTTTTAAAATAAATTGGCTTGGACATATAATCAACAGGAGAAACCAGATTTGGTATGCAAGTACATCATGGAAACAACAAACATACCTGTGTATTGGATGATTGCATTTCAAAAAGAAAAAGTAGGCCACTGTAAAAAGTTATTTAACCTTTGACTTCAGCCTCCGAAAAGTTAGTTTGGGACATCTCTTATGCATGTTCGCCTTGACTATTCAGATTTGATATGCAAGTATGTATTAGCACGGGGTGTACATAATGTCACTGTGATTTGCTTTGCAATACTTTGCCTTAGAAGACTTACCGGAAGGGTTTGACATAGGTCTGGTTTATGTCATAAACAATGGCAGAAGACTTGCTGGAAGGGATGAACGCAGGCCTTCTTTATGTCGTACAATTTGACAGAAGACTTACCTGCAGAGACAGACGTATGTCTGGTACTATCGGAAGGGCTGGAAATAGGTCGAATAATTGCCATAAAAGCGGCAGAAAACTTTCCTGAAAGGCCGGGCGTAGGTGTGATAAATGTTATAAATTATGACAAAAGTCTTACCGACAGAGCCGGACGTAGGTCTGGTAGATGTCGTAAACAATTATGGACGAGACGGCCATCACCTCTCCGGACCCAGTAGACATTAGAGCCATTGACACCATGCATAACATCATGATTCCTCCTGCTGGTCCTAGAACTGCCTCGGCCATCAAGGGTGACACGAGCCCTGTTGATAAGTATTTGACCAAATATTATGAAGCAGTTCAGACTTTTGACAAAATCAATTGAACATTATTATTTTTCTTCAAAAGTCACCACTTGTTCTCAAACACGTGGCACTCCACCACTGATATCACTACAAGAAGTTCACATATTCGTATTGCGAAATGTATAACGTGGAGGCACGGTAGTCTAATGGTAGGACGCCGGGCTCGTGACTGCTAGAATGCTAGCTGTGAGCGCCGAAATGGCAATACCGGCTGTATGCTCCCCAGGTAGTCGAGAAAGATATTGGCTGGTTGATAAGGCCCTTTAACCACTGATAATAATTTGTTAATCGCTTTGAGATGACCTACGAACTAGATTGTGATAAAGCGGTATATAAGAACCTCGAACTATTATTATTATATTTATTATATCTTAAATCAAGACTCTTAGGTAATAAAACTTAAAAATAAATAAATATATATATCACTTCAATGATAATGACGGTTACGTATGCCAGATGTACCGTCAGTTTCTGTTCAGAAGTTCAGTATTAGCTCTAGAGATATTTCATAGCGTACATGACCCAAAATATTTGAACATTGTCAGCAAAGTCCATGTAATTCCTATTAAAAATGGAAATTGAATATTGCATGTTTTAGTCCAAAACATTTGAAAAACATATATATATATGTATAAAATAATAATGATCAGAACTAACTACGAAATTATAATCCTCTCTGACAAATCAAAATGATACAAACACATCACTTTCCAAATTCCTTAAAATGTTGGAAATAAATAGCTAAAGAACATTGTTTTTTACTTTTATATATTCCTCATTTCCAGTTGACATTTGTATCATGGTTAAATGCATTTTAGATTAATTTTACAAAAAAAAAAGAAATTGTAGACTTGGAACTTGTCCCAGCCACCATTCAAATTCCCCAACATCAAATTCAAAATATAATAAATGCTTCACTCCAATGTAACACTCTCCAGCTAACTTAATCTACACGAGGCACTCATGCTATCATCAAACCACACTTACAACCAGATGCACGTACTCATTCAATACCTAATCTACCGCAGGGTCATTTGGCAATTGTCCCATAACACATTTACACCGCAAAGATATTTGCGAATATTTTGTACTTCAGTTAATTAATGATAAAATGTACTGAAAATATCGGTAACAAGGTATCAATTTATATACCCTTTACTATGTTCTTGCAGATCTGACATATTCAGTCGACCCCGAATGTACCGCAAAGGTATTACTGGTTATTCAATACGAAAGAAATGACAAAATCTGATACCTACCTTGATCTGTTTGGCCAGACGTGAGTAGATGGGTTCCGTTTTCGGCACTGTGAGTAAAGTAGGCCATCCCTGTGGTGTTTCCTAGCGTGAAGGGGATCGAAATCCCCAAACTCCCTGCATTGGTTAGGCAGCAATTCTACTCTGCCAAGCTGCTTGATCACAATAAACCATTGATGATGCTACATACAAATCCTACTATTCCATACACAATACCACTCTCGGATCGGAAACTCAACAAACTGATTACGCCTGATCCTTCGACACAAGAAACGACGTTGTATATTTTAGAAATGTCACCTAAATTAAGAAATCTACTAGTATTAGTGCAAAGAACCTTTGTAAAGAACATCGATAATGCGACATAAGCCAGAAACACATTGAAATATGACGCATAAAATGTAGTTCCGATTCCACCAATCAGCGAGTAGGATCCAAACAAGGTTGCCATGATCAAGAGAGTGTATTCTTCCGACACGTTTTCGGTCACTGATTGGATGGTTGTTTTTCCCGCCAACAGTAATGCTGTCATGATAACCAAATTGGTGACGAGTGCAAAACAGCAAAATACTATGTGTGCCTTCAGTCCATATCTAGCGTAAATGATCTGTTAAGGAAAAGAGAAAGTAGAAATAAATATTAGCAAAAAGAGAGAAATTAATAATATATAATCTGTGATATTTTAAATTTCTTGGATATCTGGTTACATGGTCTGAAAAATATACTGAATTTACCTCAAGTCGGTCATTATCTCTCCCTCGGGTTCAGATATAAACATATTCACCTCAACATAAGTCCATTATGAACGAATTCCAGTAAGCAAACATCTGATTAAATGCCACCGGGTTGTTAAGATTTGTTTGAAATAGTTTTATTAATAGCTGAAGTCTTTTGAGAAAGAACCGGTGCAGGTTCGGGGAAAGAATAGACCCCCCTGCATGATCACAAGAGGCGACTAATATGCCCCAAGCAGAATCGGGGTATTTTTTTCTGTTTAGGGGACATTGAGGAAATAAATAACAGATCAGCTGTATCCTACTGCATGTTTATCTGATCAAATGCATACAGCGACAATGGTCCTCAGTTTGGTTCGGAGGAATTCAGGAAATTCGTACGAGCCAATGGGATTCGTCATATAACCTCTGCACCGTATCATTCCAGTACCAACGGACTTGCAGAGAGATTTGTTCAGTCATTCAAAATGGCGATGCAATCTAGTGCCAAGGAACCAGGTTCAATAAACAAAAAGCTGTCAAACTTCCTGATGGCTTACCGTAACGCGCCCGACGCCACCACCAACGAAACGCCGGCAAAGCTTTTCATCGGGAGAAACAAAAGCACTATAATGGTTCTGCTTAAACCGAATCTCCAATGTCATGTTGAGGACTCTCAAAGCAAAATGATTGAGAAAAGACATGTCGCACAGCGCTCTTTTGACACTGGTCAAACTGCCGCGATACCAGATTATCGAGGAAATAAACCAGCGTGGACGTCTAGAAGCATCAGCTCCCAAACTGGCCCAGTATCGTACCGTGTGGAGGTATCACCAGGCGTATTCTGGCGTCGACACTTAGATCAGTTGCGTGACTCGAACGTGGCACCATCTATGGATTTCGAGCCAGTCATCATGCGCGCCTTATCGAACAATGAAACTGTTGTTAAACCGGTCGTCGAATCTTCAGTCGCGAGCCCACTTCCATCAAGTGATGTATGTGTGGAACAAACCACTAGTGTGTCGGACACTCACTAACATGTAAAACTGTGAACACCCCGGTACCAGTGCGGCGTAACCCTAAGAGAAGCGTGACCGCTCCAAAAAGATATGACGACTATGTTTAGGGTAGTTACACAGTGCTATGGGGCATAATAATCCCCAGTGTAACTACAGAACCAAGAGGTTCTAGAGTTTGTATGTTAATTTGTTATGTTGTCCATTATTAACAGAAAGTTAAAAGTTTAGGTTAAATTGTAATTGTTTTAAGTTGAGAAATATAAAGCAAAGACCTATTTGACTTTTGGGACAAAGTGTTTGTGGTGGAGGAATGTTGTGATGCTATAAATAACAGTTGACTGTTCCGGTCCGCATTCCAGTTCTGGATACTCATTTAGTCACTGTCCTGTATTGCATTGTGGGGTTGTTATTAAAATGTCAGAATAGTCAACGCTGTGTTGACACAACAAAACTTGAACACGACAACCAGCATTACAGTCATAGATCATAGATACTAGGCATATTATGAAAGTGTCAGGTCATGCATCCGAGTCATCCATTAAATCTTATTCTCACAATGACCACTAGAAACGGGAGATTTCAAGTGTTCTGTCGGGTAGCTTGACTTGTGCAATTGATAAGCCAGCTAAGCGTGCACGAACAGAAACTGTAAGTGTTGCTCCAAGGCATACAAAAGAAGCTACAGGAGCTGTAGTTGAATCTGATGATTCAGTCAATGCTTATGTTGAGCA
Organism: Mizuhopecten yessoensis; assembly: GCF_002113885.1. Classification (NCBI taxonomy): domain Eukaryota; kingdom Metazoa; phylum Mollusca; class Bivalvia; order Pectinida; family Pectinidae; genus Mizuhopecten; species Mizuhopecten yessoensis. Next base: position 561,879 of record NW_018407895.1, on the reverse strand, counting down.
GGAACTTATGGACATACTCGCGCAGCCCTTTGACCTGGAACCGGCATCGGCATATGTGACAGTCGCACAGTCTACAAACGTGCAATCTGCAAACATTCACTCTACTGCATGTAGTAATTCATTTAACAAGCTGTCAGAGATGAGTGCGATGAATTTTATACCTAAATTTGAAAGTGGCTGTTCCGTCACCATCAATATCAACAATTATTACAAATAGATGATGAAATGTGATACTGTGGACAATGTGCACATGTTTCTTGTTTACATTAGTTGATTTAATAAATGTTTGTTATTAAATAACGTTGTCTTTTTACTTTATCTCCTAGTATACCAGGTAGTCGTGCCTAATCATAATTCTTATCTTTATTCGTAATAATAAAACAATTGATTCCCTCATTATCGTGTGACAAAACGATTTGACCACCTGAGAATTGTTATGTCACTACAACGCCCTTCCTTAGCACTCACTACAACGCCCTTCCTTAGCACTCACTACAACACCCTTCCTCGACACTCACTACAACGCCCTTCCCCAGCACTCACTACAACGCCCTTCCTCAGCACTCACTACAACGCTCTTCCTCAGCACCCACTACAACGCTCTTCCTCAGCACCCACTACAACGCCCTTCCTCAGCACTCATAACAACGCCCTTCCTCAGCACTCACTACAACGCCCTTCCTCAGCACCCACTACAACGCTCTTCCTCAGCACTCATTACAACGCCCTTCCTTAGCACTCATTACAACGCCCTTCCTCAACACTCATTACAACGCCCTTCCTCAACACCCACTACAACGCTCTTCCTCAGCACTCACTACAACGCCCTTCCTCAGCACTCATTACAACGCCCTTCCTCAGCACCCACTACAACGCCCTTCCTCAGCACTCATTACAACGCCCTTCCTTAGCACTCATTACAACGCCCTTCCTCAACACTTATTACAACGCCCTTCCTCAACACCCACTACAACACCCTTCCTCGGCACTCACTACAACGCCCTTCCCCAGCACTCACTACAACGCCCTTCCTCAGCACTCACTACAACGCTCTTCCTCAGCACTCACTACGACGCCCTTCCTCAGCACCCACTACATTGGTCTTCCTCAGCACTCACTACGACGCTCTTCCACAACACTCACTACAACGCTCTTCCTCAGCACGCACTACAACGCTCTTCCTCAGCACGCACTACATTGGTCTTCCTCAGCACTCACTACGACGCTCTTCCACAACACTCACTACAACGCTCTTCCTCAGCACGCACTACAACGCTCTTCCTCAGCACGCACTACATTGGTCTTCCTCAGCACTCACTACGACGCTCTTCCACAACACTCACTACAACGCTCTTCCTCAGCACGCACTACAACGCTCTTCCTCAGCACGCACTACATTGGTCTTCCTCAGCACTCACTACGACGCTCTTCCACAACACTCACTACAACGCTCTTCCTCAGCACGCACTACAACGCTCTTCCTCAGCACTCATTACAACGCCCTTCCTCAACACTCACTACAACGCCCTTCCTCAGCACTTACTACAACGCCCTTTCTAAGCACTCACTACAACGCCCTTCCTCAGCACTCACTACAACGCTCTTCCTCAGTACTCACTACAACGCTCTTCCTCAGCACTCACTACAATGGTCTTCCTCAGCACTCACTACAACGCTCTTCCTCAGTACTCACTACAACGCTCTTCCTCAGCACTCACTACAACGCCCTTCCTCAGCACCCACTACATTGGTCTTCCTCAGCACTCACTACGACGCTCTTCCACAGCACTCACTACAACGCTCTTCCTCAGCACTCACTACAACGCTCTTCCTCAGCACTCACTACAACGCCCTTCCTCAGCACTCACTACAATGGTCTTCCTCAGCACTCACCACAACGTTAACGCTCTTCCTCAGCACTCACTACAACGCCCTTCCTCAGCACTCACTACAATAGTCTTCATCAGCACTCACCACAACGCTCTTCCTCAGCACTCACTACAACGCCCTTCCTCAGCACTCACTACAATAGTCTTCATCAGCACTCACCACAACGCTCTTTCTCAGCACTCACTACAACGCTCTTCCTCAGCACTCACTACAACGCTCTTCCTCAGCACCGACTACAATTGTCTTCCTCAGCACTAGCTGGAGTAGTGGATTACCATTGTGATATATGAAGGACCCATCGAATTAGTTAGCCAATCAAATGTTCTAGTAATACAAGATATTTTGTGAATATATTGGACATTCTGTAAAGCGACTTGAAACGACAAATCTATCACATTTCATTATGTAGTCGTATGTAAAAAATCAAATGTTCCAGCCATAATTACACAGACAGTTCTCAGAATATAGTTTCAGGTTTGTTTTTAAAAGTTTTTTGACACAACTGTTTTACATTTTCTTAAACATTTCGCGGCGTCAAATACGGTAAGTGATAACGTGTTTTGATTCTGTCTTACGTCAAACTTTTTGATCAAGGAAAGCAAACAAGTCCTCAAATTAAATTAAAAAAACATGTTCCACAAAACATTGCGTTCATTTCACATAGGTAAAAAACAACAAGAGAATACAGAAGTGTCAACAAAACCATAATTTGAACTCAAAACGATTAAATAACAAAGGTAAGAAGTACAAGGCGACTTAGATCAGGTGTTCCGAAAGGGTAAGCGCTTTTTGTACCAACCATGTAAATCTAAGTCGAATCCAAGTAGTGTTACGTCCTCACATCGAGAACTCGGGTAGTGACAACAAAACCATAAGGCATTAATATGAGAATAATGAAAAACATCGACTTCATATCACATAAAGAAATAGCATATGCGAGATCCTAATGGCGACCAAGGAAACCCTGTGTTGTAAATTTGTCCGTCAGCAGTCGACATCTATCACAGAAGTAATGATACTCGGAGCAAGCTCTTGAGTAATAATTCAACTGCGACATATAAACACCATAGGTTTTTCAACAGGAATGCTACTATCAAGAAATGGAAAGTTCACGATCTCATTAAGACAAAATGTCTCGACTTATCGTTCAACTTAGTGTTGAGCCATCCCCAACTTATGAGACATGATGTGTACAGCAATCTTCAATATGTACAATGTGTGTTTTAGAAAGGACAGAATATGAGTACTCTCCCGTTAGCAGACGTTACGGACGGGATTTTACCGTAATACCTATAGCATCATACCATAGAAAACTTCAAAGCTGACGATTGGCGTGCAGATTGTGATAATCATACCATCCGTTATGATCGTACCACTAATATATCTTTACGATAAGGGGATGTGACACATGTAGCTCTTCCGTCATTAAGTACTCAAATATTATGATGTTATAGCGATGCTTTATCTGACACGTGTATAATCACTTCCATTTAATCACCGTTCTAAATATGTATATTAGGAATGTGTCGATAAAAAGATAAAGAAAAAAAAATCAGAAATTCTATGTCACGAACACTTGTTACATGTAGTTCGGCCTTTTACCATTATCCAGATGTAGCATAAACGATATATTACAGTGTGTAAGTGTATGCTGTTACATTCAGACATTCGGTGGATTGATAAAGTGGTTAACACTCCGGCCTTCCATGCAGGCGACCGGGGTTCGATCCCCGAAGTCGTCGTACGCATGGAATATTCAGAGAAAGTGTTTTTCTCCTGCCTACACAACTCCTAAAACTCAGGTGGAGTATAAAATGGTCTTGAGTGGATGTTGCGGTATCTGTGCTGTAGCATTCAAGTGAGGTGGCACTATAAATGATACCGTTAGGAGCACGGGCCCATTACAAAAAGTACACAAAACATCTCCAGCAAATACGCAAACACACATAGGGAGATATTAGCCAGGTGGCATAAGACTAGTAGTTAGTTCCTCAAAAATTGTATTGATTAATGTACAAATGTACTGTAAATTGCTTTAGAGTGGTTTATTCTAGCTAGATAGGGCGATCAATAAAATATTAAATAGGACTGACAGGTTAAACATATATAACGTTTGATAGGAGATGAACTTGATGAAGTTTAGGAGTGTGTTTGAATTACAGGTATGTCATGAACATTAAAAGGCCACAGGATGTTGACTTTCATTGGCTTACCCATTTTAGCAATAACTGCAGGTTTTACTCTTGATATCTAACACTATCAAATCGATTAATTTATGTTAACAGTTAAAACAGCTGAAGTAAATGTAAATAAAGTACCCATGACCGGACATCCTTTAATATTAGCGACACCATGTTAAGTGATCTCTAACTCATCGTTCTAAGGAAGGATCTGTCGCCATGTTCAATGTTTCATTGCCGACTGATTTGTGAGACCACGAGAGAGAAGTTCCCTCGTCGACACATCAGTGAGGTCACGAGAGATAGTGAGACCTCGAAAGATACGGGTTGTACCCCTCGCCCACTAGGAGACCAGGAGAGATACTGGTGGTCCTCTCACCGACTGTGAGACCAGGAGAGATACTGGTGGTCCCCTCACCCACTGTGAGACCAGGAAAGATAGTGTAGGTCCCCTCGCCGACTGATCTGTGAGACCAGGAGAGAGAAGTTCCCTCGTCGACACATCAGTGAGACCACGAGAGATACTGGTGGTCCCCTAGCCCACTAGGAGACAAGGAGATATAGTGTAGGTCCTCTCGCCCACGGTGGGACCAGAAGGGAAAGTGGTAGTCCTCTCGCTCACTTGGAGACCAGGGGAAATGGTGAAAGTGTATCGTCCCACAATAGACCTAACCGTCATTTCTATCGTGATATTTGGAGTCTTGTGCGGTAAGAAAAATTATTACAAATACATGTATGTCAATCGAATTCCATAGCCCCTTAATAATCGAGAACATGAAAGACAATTCGACATAAACTGAACATTAGAGACATCAGCTTTTACATTACAATGGTATGTTCCTATTCGATTTACTTCACTTATTGTTCCAGATATTGAGACACTCGAGATATCAGATTCTACATAACAATAATGTGTTAGTTAGATGTTTATTTCACTGGTCGTTCCAGATATTGTGTGATTGGAGTTATGAGATCCTACATAACAATAATGTGTTAGTTAGATGTTTATTTCACTTGTCGTTCCAGATAGTGTGAGATTCGAGTTATCAGATCCTACATAACAATAATGTGTTAGTTAGATACTTATTTCACTTGTCGTTCCAAATATTGTGTGATTTGAGTTATCAGATCCTACATTACAATGATGGGTTAGTTAGATGTTTATTTCACTTGTCGTTCCAGATATTGTGTGATTTGAGTTATCAGATCCTACATTACAATAATGTGTTAGTTAGATACTTATTTCACTTGTCGTTCCAAATATTGTGGGATTTGTGTTATCAGATCCTACATTACAATGATGGGTTAGTTAGATGTTTATTTCACTTGTCGTTCCAGATATTGTGTGATTTGAGTTATCAGATCCTACATTACAATGATGTGTTAGTTAGATGTTTATTTCACTTGTCGTTCCAGATATTGTGAGATTCGAGTTATCAGATCCTACATTACAATGATGGGTTAGTAGAGGGTTATATTGCTTATCCTTACAGAAAACCACTATTCACGTCCGTTCTTATTGAGTCGGCGTTGTCGTCGGTCTGGTTTGGATACATTGTAATACAGATGCTATTGTTGTTGTTGGATGGTTTATCAAACGTTGAAGTTCAGTAGTTCAATGATATGTGGAATGTTCCCCTCCTGAACCGTAGAAAGACAATGTTGACTCTCTCATTCCTGTGTTTGCAGGATTAACACAATCTATCACTCACAAATAAGCGAGATTATATAATCTCAGTCGCCATTCGAGGTGCAAGCCGAAGTTAGGACAGTAACAAATCTTAACCTGAGAAACTTAGATAAATAATAGTGTCGCACCTCATTAGTTGAAAAATATACAAAAAGTCATCATACATATGTAGTTGATGGCCTTACTACTACTGAAGCCATGTTTGAATACGTCTTCTAAAACGGTGATTTTTGCCAAAAAAGAAGAAAAAACATGTGTTTTTGTGTTTAATTTAAAATGGATATCGTATAAAGCATAGTAACAAAGCGATACATTTAGTGACAACGAAGACTACTTTAAACACAGTGCTTGGATACACAGCGTGAGTTAACGTTTCTGAGCCTAATCAGGTTAATGCAACCGAAGATAATTATATTAAATATTTTCTTTAATTAAAGATATATTTCAAATATCTCGAGCGCTCGACATATTACTGCGCGACATTCCAAGTCTTGCGTGCTGTTCGGTTATATCCAAGAACAAAGTTTATACGAAGAACAAAGCTTTACGTGTATGGATTTTCAACGTGTTACAATGCCTCTCATATAAACACCGTCCTGCGGACACATTCACAGTTTTCATAAACTCGGTCAACATCAGACAAACTCCTGTTAGCCAAATAGGATGGACCGGAAGGTAAGTATTACGTGCAAACTTTGAATCAGGTCGGTCAACATTACTGAAAGCCGGGACTGAAAGTGAGACTAATATAATGATACACTCACAGGTGTGACTGTGCTAATGTACATAGTGCTGGCTATCGTTGGGGAGGAGAATCAGTCGATATATCCGTCCCCGTATAGTTGTTATAAGTGTAAAGTAACATTTTATCGTTGGTGAGGAGAACCATTCAACATATCCGTCCCCGTAGTGGTTATAAGTGTAAAGTAACATTTTATCGTTGGTGAGGAGAACCAGTCGATATATCCGTCCCCGTAGTTGTTATAAGTGTATAGTAACATTTTTGTTATAGAAGCTGATATGTGCAAACCTACTAGTGCAAAATGTTGTTTCTATTTGAACTGTTCTTCTCGCCGTCATCCGTGATCAATCATGACAGGACTGCAAATGCAATCTTTTGTGGACTCTCCCAAACGGTTTTCGACTGACGTTAGCAGCAAGATGACACTCTCGTTAAAATGGAAACCATGACATTGTTCCACCAATATTGACTATTCAGTCATTCAGTACAACAGTTTGTGCTCAAATGTTTTGTGAACAAATTATTGTCATTGTTGTTTATTAGAGATGATGGTGGGCTATTTAAATCACCCTGCGTCCGTGGTCCGTCCGTCCGTGGTCCGTCCTTAAACAATTCTTTTTATCGGTATTTCTCAAGAGTACCAGAGGGATCTTTCTCAAATTTTATATGTAGGTTCCCCTTGGTCCTTAGCTGTGCAGGGCAACTTTTGAGACTGATCGGATAAACAACATGGCCGGCAGGCAGCCATCTTGGATTTTGATAGTGAAGTTTTGTTACCGCTATTTCTCCGGAAGTACCAGAGGGACCTTTCTTAAATTTTATATGTAGGTTTCCCGTGGTCCTTAGCTATGCAGGGAAACTTTTGAGACTGATCAGATAAACAACATGGCCGACAGGCAGCCATCTTGGATTTTGATAGAGAACGTTTGTTATCGCTATTTCTCGGGAAGTACGTTAGGGATATTTCTCAATTTTTATATGTAGGTTCCTCTTAGTCCCTTGTTGTGCAGGGCAAGTTTTGAGACTGATCGGATTAACAACATGGCCGCCAGGCAGCCATCTTGTATTTGATAGTGAAAGTTTGTTACCACTATTTCTCCGGAAGTACCAGAGGGACCTTTCTTAAATTTTATATGTAGGTTTCCCTTGGTCCTAAGCTGTGCAGGGCAACTTTTCAGACTGATCAGATAAACAACATGGCCGACAGGCAGCCATCTTGAATTTTGATATTGAAAGTTTGTTATCGATATTTTTCAGGAAGTACTGGAGGGATCTTTCTCAAATTTTATATGTAGGTTCCCCTTGTTACCTTGTTGTGCACTGCAGTGCCTGAAATGGACGGTCTCCCGCTCGCCTATGACGTTTAAAGTCTTGCTCGGGCGACCAAAAGTTGTCAAAAGTGAGGTAGTCACTCGCCCAACAATAACAGTTCGTGAAAAATTTATGAATAAAAGAAATTATAGTCCCTTCCACATTTTTCAGTTGTCATTACTTCCATTTAAAAAGAACTGTCCGTGATTTAGAAAATGTGATGTTTTTTTTCAGATTTTCTATATAAATACGGCCAGGGTGTCCTTTTTGAGGTGCGAGTTTTGTGTATTTCTTTGGGAAACATGTCAGGTTTAGCTAGGGTTGAAGAATTAAAAATATAATGTTTTATTCTGTTTTACATATTACAAACATTGTCATGTTATATGTAATTTAAATGTGCTGAATCAGTGTGTTAAATGCTGTGGACAGATTTATTCCCAAAATTATTTGGGCCACCAATATGTCATTTGGGCCACCAATATGTCATTTGGGTCAGTGATTCAAATTTTTTACTCGTCCCAAAAAAATATTTTGGGCCAGCCAATGCAGGTTCCCCACTATCCTTTATTGTTCATGTTTACTTTTGAAACTGATCAGTTAAACAAAATGGCCTACCGACAGCCATCTTCGATTTTTGACATTGAAGGTTTGTTAGTACTATTTCTCAGGAATAACTTGAGGGATCTTTCTCAAATTTGATATGTATGTTCCCCTTGATCCCTCGTTGTGCATGTTACATTTTGAGACTGATCATAAAAACAAAATGACTTTAGGAAGAACTAAACAAATCTTTCTCATATTGCAATGATCGATTCTATTCCTTTCACATTAAGTACTGTACTAGTAAATAAGTGAAATGACAAACTCACTTTGAAGGTTGGCTTTCATACACATCAGTATTAAGTTTAGATCAAAAGTTACCTCAAGGTGCATTTACTGTTAACATGACTCGATCAAACAGATTAGAGGAAAGAAGAGAAAAGATCGAACTGACAAAGAACTAATGAAGATGGTACAATGATGGGCGCCAATATCCCTTTGGGATCTCTTGTTTACATAAATATTGGAAATTTAATGATATGAGCCAATTTGTTTTAAATAAGTGCTTCCTCAGTTAATTAAATATATTTTGGAGCGGCTGGTTTTCAAATTATCAACTTTTTGTTAGGAGTATACATTTCTATCCTAAATTTGTGTAGTTTACGTATCAAAGTTTTTTAAGTACAAAATACTAAGTTACTTACTTGTCGACGCAATATGATATAAACTGAACTATACATTAACGCGGTATGGCATGTACTACTGACTGGTAATTTGGTGATATTGACTCGGTGTCTATTTAGAAACAGCGGGTTAATATTCACCTTATGAAGTAATTTGATTGTAACGTCACAATACTCTCTGTCAAATGCACTACTTTTCTTTGTGCATTTTTTTCATGGTTTCCACCTTACTAAATTATCAAAACAATATTTAGCTACTAATATAGAAATTAAAGAATACAAGATTGATTGACTTGTATGTGGCTACACATCCTCGACACTCCAGGAGTGTCGCTCACTTACGCTCTCTTCACCCCTGGAATATGTCAAGGGGTTCAAAATAAATTGAAACCTGACCAATCACTAGGCTGATACTTTTCCTTTGAGGAATACGGCGGAGAGGAGTGACACCCGACTGGAGAGTCAATTGATTTTACCGTTTCGCGATCGCTTTCAAGATTTTTTTGATGTACATCAAAGGATCAAACTAGTCTTATTGTCCCATCCACAATATGGCTCACACTGGGCCTTTGATTTTGTTTATATGACATATAACAAGATGCAGAGAGCGAAAGTGAGAGTAAGCTCTGGAGTATCGACTTTCGTCTCGGATATCGCTTCCTCATGTTCATATAACAACACATTCCAGTCAACAAAAGTCCATAATTGTTAAATATACTAAGTTGTACAATTTCTTCAAGTCACAATGACATAATAATGCATATTCTATCTGTTTTAGTGGGTACATATGGCCAGAGTTACGTGGCGCGGCGGGTCCCTACCCTAGATGACGTACTGTTTGCCCAGACCAATGCATTCACGGTGCCATGTACTTCTCTAGAGGACTGTGTAATGCTCTGTGGGGAACTGAAATCCGGGTGTTTGTCGGTCGTGTTTCACCGGTACACCAATTTCTGTAGAGGATATCCAGTCGTCTTCGACACGATTAGTGGAACTGTTTCCAGCCTAGGGGCCGAGTTTTATGTCATCAAATACGGTAGGTTGTCAGTACGAGGGTCGACTACTACAACATATAACGGATTTGTACTAAATTTAATTCCTCGAAATGTGCTTTTTGCTTTTTGATACTGCTAATTAAGTAATCCTTAAAACCATCGACAGCGGTTTTGTGTATTTTTATTTTTCTAACTGAATATAAATAATTTTTGAATCCAGATCAAATACTGTCATACTCTCAAACAGTCCCATTTTGTCTAGTCACTCAGGCGACAGACCCACGGCTTACTTCCTAATCTTTTCCAAATGACGTAGGGAAGGCAACTCAAATTACCCAAAACAATTCAAATATCTTTACAGTGACAGATCGAGAGGACGGGGTAGCGGTGAGGGTGGGGTTGGGATGAAGGTGCTAGATTTCTTGAGGATAAATGATAAAATAGGTGAAACCTACAGGTTTTCGTTTTAAGTTCAGAAAAGTTTCTCGATGCGGTTAGTAAGATGAATAGCAACAGGGCAACAAGGACATTATCCGGATAATACGTTCCTACGGACCCTCTAAACATTTATTATTGACAACCCTATGGTTTCATACGCCTGTAATATATGTAGTCAGTATATATCACATTCTGTACAGTAGCAGCGATCGGACGTGAACAGTTACCTACCCGACCATTGGGGTTTTCTTCAGATACTCCGGTTTCCTCCCACATTAAGACCCCCTCGCGCCAACATCAGGGCTAACAAGAGTGATATATATTATAAGATGAAATAGCTTGTTTCATTATTGATGTACAATTAATAAAGTTTTTCTTTTAAAATATTCTGTAGGTGTCTTAGATACAAAGATATGTGCCTTGATGTCCGGTCTAGATTCCGGTAACAGGAATTTGCTATTTCTGAACGCTTTTATTCAGGGTTTCTTTAAATGTCAATTCTTGGTTTATGAATTATTAAAAATATTTTGCTATTTTTTTGTGTATTTTTTTCTTTTTAGAGTGCATCTATCTGACAAGCTTAACGGAATTCTATAGACAGTTATCCTATTGGGCTCATTTAATAGCTTCACACCTTAGATTTAAAAAAACAATTTGTCCAAACTTCTGAAAGTATTGAAAACACTGATTTGTCAAGTTTTGCTAAATAAAATGCACACTGTATATTTAATCAGCCCCCTGTCCATATGACGCCGGCTACGCGATGTACGGGGGCTTCTGTCTCCGGACTGTAACTGTCTCGGACCCAATCACGTGGTTTGGAGTAGCCGGGCTCTGTGGAGTAGCCGGTGGTTCCCTCTTCAATTCAAGCACCATCGAAGGAGAAGCATCTATCCAAGCATTGATGTCAGGTGAGTCAAAATCTTGTACAAACAGACATATTTTTTCAATAATTACCAATAGGTTAGTCTCAACGACGAACAGACAGATTCCAAATCATTACGACTATAATAGATGAGTCGGACGACTAGACAGCGTTCCAATTATTACCAATTAACATTTAATAAAAATGTTTAATATACCACTATCATATAACTACAAGTATGTGACCGATGATTATGAAGTAAAAATTGTAGAAATACGACAATACGTCTGGTCCTTTATTTAGTATGGATCAGGGGTGCTTACGGCTGAGATTTAAATTAGTTGTTTTGAAGATTCTTACACATTCCATGTGTCAAACGAACAAACCGCTCTCAAATCATTATTAGTTTCAGACGAATTGACCGTTTTCGAATCATTACTTTATTGTTAGTCAGAAGAAATGACCACTCATTGCTAGTGTCTAACGTACAGACCGCTCTCCAATTATTGAAAGTGTCCGGCGTACAGACCGTTCTCCAATTATTGATAATGTCGGACGTACAGACCGCTCTCCAATTATTGAAAGTGTCCGACGTACAGACCGTTCTCCAATTATTGATAGTGTCGGACGTGCAGACCGTTCTCCAATTATTGATAGTGTCGGACGTACAGACCGTTCTCCAATAATTGATAGTGTCGGACGTACAGACCGCTCTCCGATTATTGGTAGTGTCGGACGTACATACCGTTCTGAAATTATTGATAGTGTCGGACGTACAGACCGTTCTCCAATTATTGAAAGTGTCGGACGTACAGACCGCTCTCCGATTATTGGAAGTGTTGGACGTACAGACCGTTCTCCAATTATTGGTAGTGTCGGACGTACAGACCGCTCTCTAGTTAATTGGTAGTGTCGGACGTACAGACCGTTCTCCAATTATTGGTAGTGTCGGACGTACAGACCGCTCTCCAATTATTGAAAGTGTCCGACGTACAGACCGTTCTTCAATTATTGATAGTGTCGGACGTACAGACCGTTCTCCAATTATTGATTGTGTCGGACGTACAGACCGCTCTCCGATTATTGGTAGTGTCGGACGTACATACCGTTCTCAAATTATTGATAGTGTCGGACGTACAGACCGTTCTCCAATTATTGAAAGTGTCGGACGTACAGACCGTTCTCCGATTATTGGTAGTGTCGGACGTACAGACCGTTCTCCAATTATTGGTAGTGTCGGACGTACATACCGTTCTCTAAATACTGGTAGTGTCGGACGCACAGACCACTCTCCAATTATTGATAGTGTCGGACGTACAGACCGTTCTCCAATTGTTGGTAGTGTCGGATGTACAGACCGTTCTCCAATTATTGGTAGTGTCGGATGGACAGACCGTTCTCCAATTATTGGTAGTGTCGGACGTACAGACCGTTCTCCAATTATTGGTAGTGTCGGACGTACAGGCCGTTCTCCGATTATTGATAGTGTCGGACGTACAGACCGCTTTCCAATTATTGGTAGTGTCGGACGTACATACCGTTCTCCAATTTTCTGATAGTGTCGGACGTACAGACCGCTCTCCAATCATTACCAATAGTAGACGAACAGACCACTTATTGATTGATGAAAACATACCTTCCCAAATTATTAATTATTACTGTTTAATCAGACGAACACTGCTCTCTAACTTTTTTACTGTTTAGTCCGACGAACAGACCGCTCTCCAATTGTACTATTGCCAGACGAATTAATCGCTTTCCAATTATAACTGTATACTTACCTTTCTCAAAGTATTACTGTGGAGTCAAACGAATAGGCCACTCTCCAATCCTCTCTGCTGTTGAACAAACAGTCAACTCTCAATCCTCTGTAGTGTTGAACGAACAGACCGCTTCCCGAACATTACAAGCGTTGGACGAATAGACCGCCCTCAAATGTTTACTGATAAGTAAAATGAACAAACCGCTCTCCAGTTAGAACAACTTGTAAAAACTATCCTGTTTAATCATTTCATTGATTAAGTTAAAAGTGTCAGTAGAATGTCACGTGTGAAATCAATGAAATACTGTTGTCATAAATAAAGAAGTAAGCGTTCAAAAATATACCTGTACGGAGACAATCCTCTTGTATACAAGATCGAAACCCCAATAGTGTGTGCTGTATGGAGACAATACTCTTGTGTACATGATCGAAACCCCAATAGTGTGTGTTGTACGGAGACAATACTCTTGTGTACAGGATCGAAACTCCAATAGTGTGTGCTGTACGGAGACAATACTCTTGTGTACAGGATCGAAACCCCAATAGTGTGTGCTGTACGGAGACAATTATCTTGTGTACAAGACCGAAACCCCAATAGTGTGTGATGTACGGAGACAATTATCTTGTGTACAGGATCGAAACCCCAATAGTGTGTGATGTACGGAGACAATACTCTTGTGTACAGGATCGAAACCCCAATAGTGTGTGCTGAATGTTTTGTTGTTCATGCAAATGTAACTCCTATGTCTGCTCTAGTTTTGTTAAGTTTTTCCAGGTGATTAGGACATGTATTGTGAAAAGATGCATTTCTGTGATTAAAAACACTTTTTTCAAGTTGTTATCCTAATATCTTTTGTTTTCTTTTCTTTTGTAGGATCCAGTAACAATATATATTATTTGGGAAACGGAGACTTAGCCAGTGACCAATGCGTGGCACTCGACACAAACACAGATACACACATCACTATGTCCTGTAGCACATACCTACAGGCAGGTGTCTGTGTCGTCTAGATCGCGGAGCCAAAATCACGGTCAACGAAAGATGAATTCTACATACATGTAGCTATCCGTTGTTTTCAACCTGCGTGATTACACTCCTTTCACTTTCCGAATAAGTTGCTGTTGTGAGATAAATCCTGAATGTGTGATTATCCACTATAATGTAATAACATTTATTGTAAGAGCTCTATTAAATCTGGTTCTAACGTTTTTTGCCAAACATCCTAAAATCTTGGACAACTAGCATCTCATAACCACATCTAGGTAAGCACCATTTCAGAAACCCCAGTAAACATAATCTAGGAACCCTCGCCCTGGATATAACTGGAGGCAGCCATCTTGAATGAGGCATGCTGGGTTAAAAAGTAAAGCCAATATAACATCTTATCTTTCTGTGCGTATTGTTAAATATACTTTGCATCAAACGGTACCATACTTATTGCACACGGATTTTACCACACACGATAACGTGTTTATGATACATAATACTTCATTCGCTCGTTAATTTAGGTGCTACAATACTCTACTTGTTTAACTGATATATAGCTTTACACGAAACTAGGCTTATTGTACAGTATACTTTACCTCATAAGATACGAACTGTGATTAGTTTACCAGAACTTGACACCCTATGATTCTGTGATGCTTGTACACGAATTTTACCTCATATGATACTGCGTTTATTGTTCCTTCACACGAGGCTGTGCTGATTTAGTTATTCAGAGATTTACCTTCACAAGTACTTTGAAGTAAAGATCAATTAGTTCATTTATTGTGTCACACTTAAGTTCTGTGTTGGTTTTACCATAATACTTCAGTATGTTGTAATCGACTTAATCTATTAAAAGGTGTCTGTTTTTAATTTCAATTGGGTTTTAGTGGTGTTTGTTATGAATAAAGGTTAAAGATATCTTAGATATAATTTGTTATCTATCTTGTTATCGTTAAGTTTCAATGTCCCATACCAGTGAACAAGCCATCGATGCATGCACAGGAACATGAAAGCATATGCACAAACATACAAATCATCATACAACATCAACATACAATAAATTATACCACAGTGTTATTTCACGACACAATAAACCAAAGCGTCCACAACAACAGCAACAACAAGATTAAAGCGGCAATAAACAACAGGCTTTCTTTTTCCTATAACCTCTTACGATTTCTTTCGCCGAGCTGTACAGCTTGTAACAAATATCTAGTTAAATTAGTAAATAAAATGCAGCAAACTAGATCAAAATAGGAATTGTCGTTGTAGAACATTATCACATTGTCTCCAGAAAAGAAAGATAAGGAACTGCCGACAACATGTGTCAAAAAGACGTTCTACAAGTGTAGTAGTGTCTACTTAGCTATACCATATACAGGACGATTTCGGCTTTCCGATCGTGAACTTTCCCATTCTTGATAGCAAACTCCCTGCTTCTCCTACCTATGTTGTTTACATGTCGCTGATTTGGTACTCAAGAGTTTTATCCAAATGTCACGAATTCCATGAAAGATGTCGACAGCTGACGGACAAACTTATAAAACAGGGTTTTCAAAAATGAAGGTTGATGAAGCCTATGGACAAATTGTATGGTCACCCTCAGGATCTCGCAGAGAAATATGCTAACACTTCAGTCTTCTCTTGTTTGTTTTTATTGAGACACTGGAGAGGTATTGTCTTTTGTAAGCATTCCAACAGGAACTACAAACGGTACGAAGATGCTATATTACACGCTAGCCAGGAGAGGGGGAAACCTAAAATAAACACTTAATGACGAGCATTTCATTCAAGTCAAGTAGTTGACGGAGTAGAATTCAAAGGTTAGTAAGGAAAACAAACATTTGGCAGATTTTCTCCTTTAACAACAGATACATATGTAGCCAAGCAACAGCCAGAACGCGCTTTGATCTCTTCCACGGTATAGACGCGCTAGTGAAGCATTCAATGAAGGGATTGTCATAAAAATAGCAGACTTAGACAGTACATGTAGCTGATAAAGACAGAAGTTCTAATATCAGAGGGGCAGTATTGGCAGATGTTTATACCGTGCGATTTGAATGACCGTTAGTGGCATGTGAAGGACAGAAGGGGCGTCGATGATAAACCTCGGGTGTCGTAAATTCAGCAATATGTCCAGCAGGAAACAAATACAAAATGACTACTGAAGTAGCTGTAGACAGGAACAAGCAAATAGAAGGTGGTTTAACAAACAAACCAATAAAAACGAAAGATAACCAACTGCTAAAAGCCTGCTGCTACATGGAATTAACCGGTATGGCAAATTGGTATCAAAGTTATATTTATAGCTTTGTAAAACATTTTCCGTTTTTCTATCTTTTTTGCTACATACATTTTAGATCATTTGTGATGTGGAAGTTTGTCTTTTTTTACCTTCAGTGATATCAGGTGAAACAACAAGCCCTTAGTCACCTGGTAAGTACTCTATATGAATGTTTTCTCTACAGAGTCTGTCCTGTTAAAACACGTATTAAATCGCCTATCCAAGATCATTATCTCGACCATGTGCTACTCCAATATTCAGATTAAAATGATGAAATAAAAGATTGTTGAAACAGATCAAAAGTGTCAAAGGTACTTGGTAGAAATTTAGTGTAATGATTCTAAAAAATACATCTACATCGCTTTTAAATTAGAATATTTGAATACTTAACTACGAAATTGTTACATCTGTTCAATTACCTTATCACAAACACAAACTTTGAAATGTTTCTCCGGATGTTTTTAAATGTGTGTGCAATCCGAAAACTCAATCTCAATATTAAAAGAGCGATCAATAAAAACAAACACTTCTAACAGAGCAATCAATAATATAAAATACTCCTAACAGAGCGATCAATAATATAAAATACTCTAACAGAGCGATCAATAATGTAAAATACTTCTAACAGAGCTATCAATAATATAAAATACTTCGTAACAGAGCTATCAATAATATAAAATACTTCGTAATAGAGCTATCAATAAATACAAATACTTCTAACAGAGCGATCAATAAAAACAAATACTTCTAACAGAGCGATCAATAATATAAAATACTCTAACAGAGCGATGAATAATTTAAAATACTTCTAACAGAGCGATCAATAATATAAAATACTTCGTAATAGAGCGATCAATAATATAAAATACTTCGTAACCGAGCGATCAATAATATAAAATATTTCTAACAGAGCGATCAATAAAAACAATTACCTCTAACAGAGCTATTAATAATATAAATACTTCTAACAGAGCTATCAATAATATAAAATACTTCGTAACAGAGCTATCAATAATATAAAATACTTCTAACAGAGCGATCAATAAAAACAAGTACTTCGTAATAGAGCGATCAATGAACACAAATGCTCCTAACAGAGCTATCAATGAAAACAAAAACTCCGTAACAGAGCTATCAACAACTACAAATACTTCGTAACAGAGCTATCAATAAATACAAATGCTTCGTAACAGAGCTATCAATAAACATAAATACTTTTATTCAGAGTTACCAATAAATATAATACTTTTAGCAGAACTATTAATCCACATAAGTGAATGAAAACACCTTGGTTATTATCTTCAATATGTATATGAAACAGCGCCTTAGCGACAGACCACAAAAACATGCAAATAATGTTAATATTAAAATTCGAAAAAAGTGCTAACAGATACAGAAAGTTTGAAAAAAATAAACATTTTAAGAAATAAAAATATATTTCAATTTTTTTCCAATCACATGAAAAATGCAGCGAAAAGGGAACGATGCCTATAACCTAATAACGTAACAGATTTACAACTTGAGACGGCCCATTGACACGTGGAAACAGTTGACACATATGAATCGTAGTTTATATAAATAAATACATGCTATAAACGACCACATATGTTATACGCTATTTGAAGAATATCGTTAAAGCCAATGCTTACCACACTTATAACACAGCCAATCCGGACTGATTGTGGTCAATCTCTGAACGGTAAATCTCTGTAACCGGCTCTTTGAAGTTCGGGATGCTATCATGTGTACGGGATAAAAGATTTCTTCCCAGTTACAGCATTTGGCTTTACCCAATGCGTAAAGTTTGGATGAAATCCATTATATTTTAGGGTTGATTCTATTTACACTATCTTATGTGCTCATTGCGGCAGTCAGTCATGCCCCTTGATCAGTTAGTCTTAACAGAGAGACAGACTATCCGTGAGTTTAAACATCACATTTGATGCATACGTTTGTACGTCATCGGTACATTTATAATTTATTGTAAATAAATAGCCTTCCTATGATCGTAGTTCAACATGTTATATAACTGAAAAAGTTAAAACGTATGATTAGAAGTGACAAGGAAATCGAATACTTAAAATCAGTTAAATAAAAAAATGTCATGTAGTAACATTTTCTTATACACCTTTTATATACATAACGCAAATTTTATTTTAATGTTTCTTAACCAATGATCAGCATTATTCATCGTTTGTATGTCTCACTAAAATCGGCGGGTCTAGTTATAAGACCTGTAACATCTCTAGTTCTTTTGTTTGCATGCTCGTCAGATGTATTAACAAAATTGTTATGCTCATGAAAGCTATTTTGCTCTATCGATTTATTTATATATTCTTTTGTCTAAACATTGAAGACCACAAAGGAAGCCAACGCAAAATAACAGATGATTCTAATTTCGTTGATCAAAACTTATCAAATGTGAAAAATGAATAAAATTGACGGTCACGAACAAAACTTCATTTTAAGAGTCCAGACTAATGTAATTTTTCAATACGAAAACACGCAGCACTTGTTTTCGAAATGTATCAATCAAAATAAACCAATTCACAGAACCAGGTGGATGAGTTAATCAGTATCATCCCTTACAACATAACATACTTGGTCACTATAATAATTATGCTGAGTCAACTGTAGTAGGTTGCGATTGCAACGATTTACCGTGCGCAGATTGCCTACGATCAATCTGGATTGGCTGTATCACCTCATCACAAAACCTACATTTCCAACCTCAGCTCACCACGTGTCGTATGCCTACCTAGCACTTGTAATATTTTTTAGGACGAGTTTTATTAGCAACAGAAGGGGGTTTATGTTGTTTTCTCATCTTGGATCGTCTATTGAAATTAAATCTGGTAAGCGTATTTTTGTTTGATACTGTATTTATAAATTGTCTTTTCTGTGCTACTCATCACTACATTGTGTGAAAGCTTTCTTCATTTATCAGGATTTTAAATGATGGAATATATACACTGTACTTCTAACCGTAGGTAGAGATCATCATTACATATGAATCCTTTTTATGGATGGTCTATAAAAATATTTAGATCGAAACATATACATGTATGCTGCAGACTAACCGATATTTTAATTTCTTATGGAAGGGCAAGTGTATTAGACAAACCAATTGTATACCACATATAGCAAATTATATATGTTATAATAGAAACAGTAGATTTAAAAGTAATGAAGCATATTATAAAACTATATATGTGTATATTAACATTGTTTTTGTATTACACTGATCACTGATGTACAATACTCTGATAAACGCAGAATATTCACCGATGTTGTACTATAAAAGGTACGGATAGATACAGTAGACTACATGATGTTGACACATAATAGGTAATGATAGATACAGTAGACTAACTGATGTTGTACTATAATAAGTAATGATGGATACAGTAGACTAACTGACTATAATAGGTGGTAGTGATAGATACAGTAGACTAACTGATGTTGTACTATAATAGGTAATGCTAGATACAGTAGACTAACTGATGTTGACACATAATAGGTAATGATTGATACAGTTGACTAACTGATGTTGACACATAATATGTAATGATAGATACAGTAAACCAACTGATGTTATACTATAATAGGTAATGATATATACAGTTGACTAACTGATGTTTTGCTATATAAGTTAATGATTGATACAGTAGACTAACTGATGTTATACTATATTAGTTAATGATAGATACAGTAGACTAACTGATGTTATACTATAATAGGTTGTAGTGATAGATACAGTAGACTAAATGATGATTTACTATAATAGGTTGTAGTGATTGATACAGTAGACTAACTGATGTTATAATATAATAGGTAATGATATATACAGTTGACTAACTGATGTTGTACTATAATAGGTAATGATAGATACAGTAGACTACATGATGTTGACACATAACATGCAATGATAGATACAGTAGACTAACTTATGTTGTACTATAATATGTAATGATGTATACAGTAGACTAACTGATGTTGTACTATAATATGTAATGATGTATACAGTAGACTAACTGATGTTGTACTATAATAGGTAATGATAGATACAGTAGACTAAATGATGTTTTACTATAATAGGTAATGATAGATACAGTAGACTACATGATGTTGACACATAACATGCAATGATAGATACGGTAGACTAACTGATGTTGTACTATAATATGTAATGATGTATACAGTAGACTTACTGATGTTGTACTATAATATGTAATGATGTATACAGTAGACTAACTGATGTTGTACTTTAATATGTAATGATAGATACAGTAGACTAACTGATGTTTTACTATAATAGGTTGTAGTGATAGATTCAGTAGACTAACTGATGTTGTACTATAATATGTAATGATGTATACAGTAGACTAACTGATGTTGTACTATAATAGGTAATGAAAGATACAGTTGACTAACTGATGTTTTGCTATACTAGTTAATTATAGATACAGTAGACTTACTGATGTTTTGCTATATTAGTTAATGATAGATACAGTAGACTAAATGATGTTTTACTATAATAGGTTGTAGTGATAGATACAGTAGACTAACTGATGTTGTACTATAATAGGTAATGATAGATACAGTAGACTAAATGATGTTTTACTATAATAGGTAATGATAGATACAGTAGACTACATGATGTTGACACATAACATGCAATGATAGATACGGTAGACTAACTGATGTTGTACTATAATATGTAATGATGTATACAGTAGACTTACTGATGTTGTACTATAATATGTAATGATGTATACAGTAGACTAACTGATGTTGTACTTTAATATGTAATGATAGATACAGTAGACTAACTGATGTTTTACTATAATAGGTTGTAGTGATAGATTCAGTAGACTAACTGATGTTGTACTATAATATGTAATGATGTATACAGTAGACTAACTGATGTTGTACTATAATAGGTAATGAAAGATACAGTTGACTAACTGATGTTTTGCTATACTAGTTAAT
>NW_018407895.1:514639-539256 GCF_002113885.1 Mizuhopecten yessoensis | reverse complement strand
AAGGTAGATACAGTAGACTAACTGATGTTGTATCATACTAAGTAATGCTAGATACAGTAGACAAACTAATGCTGTATCATACTAGGTAATGCTAGATACAGTAGACTAACTGATGTTGTACCATAATAGGTAATGCTATATACAGTAGACTATCTGATGTTTTGCTATAATAGGTAACGATAGATACAGTAGACTAACTGATGTTGTACAATAATAGGTAACGATAGATACAGTAGACTAAATGATGTTTTACTATAATAGGTTGTAGTGATAAAAACAGTAGACTTACTGATGTTGTATCATAATAGGTAATGTTAGATACAGTAGACTAACTGATGTTGTATCATACTAAGTAATGCTAGATACAGTAGACAAAGTAATGCTGTATCATACTAGGTTATGCTAGATACAGTAGACTAACTGATGTTGTATCATACTAGGTAATGCTACATACAGTAGACTAACAAATGTTGTAATATAATAGGTTAAGGTAGATACAGTAGACTAACTGATGTTGTATCATACTAAGTAATGCTAGATACAGTAGACAAACTAATGCTGTAGCATACTAGGTTATGCTAGATACAGTAGACTAACTGATGTTGTACCATAATAGGTAATGCTATATACAGTAGACTATCTGATGTTTTACTATGATAGGTAATGGTAGATACAGTAGACTAACTGATGTTGTACCATAATAGGTAATGCTAGAAACAGTAGACTAAATGATGTTGTATCATACTAGGTAATTATAGATACAGTAGACTAACTGATGTTGTACTATAATAGGTAATGCTAGAAACAGTAGACTAACTGATGTTGTATCATACTAGTTAATGATAGAAACAGTAGACTAACGGTGTTTTATCATAATAGGTAATGCTAGATACAGTAGACTAACAATTGTTGTACTTTAATAGGTAATGATAGATACAGTAGACTAACTGATGCTGTATAATACTAGGTAATGTTTTATACAGTAGACTAACAAATGTTGTACTATAATAGGTAAAGGTAGATACAGTAGACTTACTGATGTTGTATCATACTAAGTAATGATAGATACAGTAGACTAGCTGATGTTGTATTATAATAGGTAATGATAGATACAGTAGACTTGCTGATGTTTTACTATAATAGGTAATGGTAGATACAGTAGACTAGCTGATGTTGTACTATAATAGGTAATGATAGATACAGTAGACTAACTGATGTTGTACTATAATAATAACAAATTCTACAGAAGGACTAATCTAATTTTACAATTTTGTGAATTGAAGCAATATGACTAAGATGATGCTGTCGTATCTTTGTGGAGTGACATGTATGTTGCAAGTCGTGAGAGCCACGGTCAATATTTCGGACTGTCCGATCATTCTGGAGGATCCCAGCGAGACAATAGAGTTTGTATTACATGTTTTTGTATTCTCAATTTCTTCTCAGATCCTCTTTGGTTTTGTTTTTAGTATTTCACATTTCATTTTAAATGTCAGATTTTTGACTTTTTATGTTTTTGGTATAGTAATATAGAATGGATATTTAAAAAAACACCATACAGGATAATAATAATAATAATAGTATACAACATTTGTATATCTAAATATATATAAATAATTGATCTAATGATCAAGGTTTTGCAGAAAAGAATGTATGCTATTAAAGCTTACAACACAAATCTGACATGACAGATAGCAATAAAAGGATTTAAAGATGTGTATTTACACTCAGCCACACTATGTGTGGAACAAGAGGTCCCGGGTATATGATAGACGTATACAAACATTAATGGGAAAAATAGAACTATACATTTGAAAAAAAATATATGCAAACCTATACAATACATACAACTTATTATCATTAAAGATTACATTTTTAATATCTATCCACCATTTATTTATCTTTTTCCCACATCATATACTTCGCTGATATACGCTTTCTCTCGTGAGCTTCACGTTTTTGTTTAAAGTATCCTTCGGTACAAAACCTTTTGCTTCATTAATATAGATCTTTTATCTCACATATCTCACTGCATATATCTGTGACCTCATACATAGACTTATGTGTACTATTGGTTATTCCAGATGGTACTGTATCTAAAATGATTCCCACACATTGTACAATTAGTTGTACATACAGTACGGTGAGATGTATTACCTGGTTTAAGGATCCCTGCAGCTGGCCCACTACACTGTATTTGGCGTATATACAGTTACGTCCCATCAACTCGTTTTGGATATAACCGTAGCACAGTTGGGCCATTGATAAAGTAGTTTGGGCCGTAAACGTGATGTTTAGCAATCCAGTTTAGTGCTCGAATTCCGGTCAAGCCCCGTTGAATTTTTATGTGCATAGAATTGTTGTTGATTTTTTTTCTATTTCATTCTTTATTGGGGGTTTTTTCCACAAAAGTTCTGCACGTTATTGTTGTCTTTTCAGACTTGATTTAACAAAGCTGTATTTACAACTTTATGGCAGAGGTACAGAAAATAACAATTCGCTTATTAATCGAATATAAAACTTACCAAGGTTTAGTCTTATAAAAAACGTCATAAATGAACACTCTGGCAAATCTATGTCTAGGTTTCCCTTAAGTATTTTCACGAACAAATATTTTGCATGCCAGCTATAGATAAGAGGTTTGTCCAATGATCTTCAAAGGAGAAGTGGATATTTTTTTGAGACTGTTTGTTCCCGAGATTTAGTTTTGCTACAGATGTTGGTCTCTTCACAAGGTTCAACCTTACTACTCATGTGTGCTTTGATATGAGTTTTTGTTTATTTTCTATACTTAGGCCGAATACAGTTCTAGAGAAACACGAGTCAGCTTTACTGATACTCCTAGGGTTTGGCGGGTTCTCCGTCATTCTCGCCCTGATCCATAACGCAATAAGGAAGCACATCTTCCGTGATGAACACAATTTGGACACGACGTTTGACGCCGGAGGTAATGTCAGCATCAGTCTGACGGCCGTTACAGTAGCAGCTCAAACGTTCTGGCCCGCCGATATTCTTCAGTGTGCAACATTGGCAACGAAGGCAAGCTGTACTTGTAATTAATTCTAAACTTAAATTGACGATAAACGCAGTACAATACAGCTTTCATCAGAGTAAGGAAACCATTCATTTAACATATATCGTTTCATTTTGACGTAAAATATAATTCTGGTTTAATTGAATAATTTAGTGATGGGTATGCAAATACACAAATTTACAGGTGTTTTTTTTATACAGTATCTATAAAGTGCAAAGTGCCGCATAAAAATTGTGTTCATGATGTTCATTCGTCGAAAACGTGCATCAACTTCTCATGAGATTTATTGCTTGCCTAAAATATAACCAGTTCAGTACACATAATGAACTAAATAATCTTGTAGATCTTTTTTTTTCAGCTGGGAGTTTCAGGGACATTCTGGTATTCTGTCGGAGTGGTAATCAATATGTTCCTGTTTCCGATTTTCTCTGTGCATTTCAAGACACGAGCTCCTGGGGCTAAAACCTACCTTCAGGTACAGATAACGTGCTAACGAGTACAAGTCAACCAGTTTTATAAAACACCAAGTATTACGATACAGTATATTTTCAGGCAATGCTTCACAAAATGTTGAAAATGTTTATGTTGTAAATGCATTATAAATATTGTCGAAACTACTTTTTCTGATGTTATGGATGTCAGAAAAGTTCTGGTTGGCGTGTTTTTGCTTGGAAAACGATGTTAAGGAATACACTTATTGTTTCCTTTTTAACTAGAATCTATCAACATTTGCAATAAGCATTTGAAAATAAATAAAATAAATAAGATGAAATAAATAAATAAATATCTTATACATAAAGAGGTTAATACAATAAGATAAAACAAATCACAGTCGTTTTGATTCTGCTGTACTTGACACACTTTTAACGGTTTGTTTACTTGTTCTCCCCTCACAGGTTATTAATGCTAGATTTGGTAAGAAGGCACATTTAGTGTTTTGCTGCTTTGCACTCGTCACCAATTTGGTGGTCATAACAGGCTTATTGCTGGCGGGGAAAACAACAATGCAATCAGTGACCGTAAACGTATCAGAAGAATACACCTTACTGGTTATGGCAACCTTGTTTGGATCCTACTCGTTGATTGGTGGAATCGGGACAACATTTTATGTGTGTTATTTCAACTTGTCCTTTACGTTTATAGTATTAACTGTTTTCTTTACAACAGTTCTCTGTACTAATACCAGTGCATTTCCTAATTTAGGTGACATTTCCAAAATGTATGATATCGTTTCTTGTGTTGAGGGATCGAGCGACAACAATTTAATGTCTTTCCGATCTGCTGGTGGTATAGTGTATGGTATAGTAGGGTTTATTCTTGCATGTTCTTTGACCTACTGTAATCAATCAGCGTGGCAAAATAGAATCGCTGCCAAACCAATGCAGGGAGTTTTGGGATTTATCTTTGCTGGTCTAATGTGGATAGCGATCCCCTCCACTTTGGGGAATACCACTGGATTGGCTTACCTAACTCTAAGTGCCGAAAACAGAACCCATCTACTGACTGCTGGCCAAATCGATCAAGGTAGATACCAGACTTTGTCATTTCATTGCTGTCTGCTATCAGGATTAATGACCGATATTTAGATAATACTCCGCTGTATGGAATTCGAGAAATACCTTTCCGGTACAAGGTCTGGGTGTCATGTCAGCTCATCATATAAAGAATGCAGACTAAAGTATAAGTATCTAAACGTAAAACAAATATACACATGAAGGGATAAACTAAATGTAAGTGTTTTTAGTGTATTCGGTGACATATGAGAGAAAATTGCCATAGGTCAAAATTGTAAACTGTTTTGCAATTCATGTAGATTGTACTCGGTGCTCACCACCTTACATCAAGCCATATATTGGTATTTGTTACGTAAAACATATCCTTTCTTAAAATCTCATTTATACATCACACTAGTGGTTAATAATACATTCCCCTGTTGAATGTTAATCATGATCATTGTTTATCCTAATAAGACCACACATAAACAATATATTTTCATCGTTAAATCTGATAACACAAGCTTATCTGCCATCCCCCACTGAATTCTTAAAAATTTCGCCAATATTCAGGATATTGGTCCAATTAAAGGGTTTGAATAACTTAAATACTCATTTCTGTTGAAGAAGAAGTTTGCTATACATGCAAATTTGTACTGCTGTTGTACAATGATATCCTCTGTCAATTTAATTTTCTCAACTCACCCTCTGTGAAAAAACAATAGAAGTATAAAATAACCAGTTGCTAAAAAACAAAACCTGACTTGCATTGAGCAAAATATAACCTTCTTTCATTACCTTACAACAATTTACTATACAAGTCCAGGAACTATTGGCATTCTGTGTATTCGAGTGCTAGTGGTTCACGCTACGATATCTTTGAAATGAATTGTTTTTGACGCATAATCTTATTACCAACAGGGCTCGTGTCACCCTTGATCGCCGAGAAAGTTCTAGGACCAGCCGGAGGGATCATGATCTTGAGTATGGTTTTTATGGCACTTATGTCGACCGGGTCAGGAGAGGTGATGGCCGTCTCGTCCATCCTTGTTTACGACATCTACCAGACCTATATCCGTCCCTTCCGGTAAGTCTTGCATCAATATTTAGGACAGGTACCAGATCAACATACGTCCCTTCCGGTAAGTCCTGCATCAATAGTTAGGAAGTTACCCGACGTTCATCCTTCCCTTGCAGTAAGTCCGGCATCATTGTTTACGACATCTACCAGATCTACATCCATCCCTTCCGGTAAGTCATCTGTCATTTTTTACGACATCTACCAGATCCATCCCTTCCGGTAAGTCATCTGCTATTGTTTACGACATCTATCAGATCTACATCCATCCCTTCCGTTAAGTCCTCCGTCATTGTATAGGACATTTTCCAGACCTATACCAGTCTCTTGCTATAAGTCCTGCATCAATATTTAGGAGTCACCCGACGCACAAACGTCCCTTGTGTTAGGTCCTACATCATTGTTTAGGACAGTTACCAGATCGACATACGTCCCTTGCGGTAAGTCCTGCATCAATAGTTAGGAGTTACCCGACGTACAAACGTCCCTTGTGTTAGGTCCTACATCATTGTTTGGGACAGTTACCAGACCTACTTCCGGTCCTTCAGGTATGTTTTTTTTCCGATTTGTATACAATAACAACAATCTGTACGAATTTATTATGTAATTTTCCTGATTTGCTACTTTGCAAAGAATCCTATTAATAATATTTGACAGCATTGTATTTTTAAATTCGGTTGTGATTAATGCTTTGACACTAAAAGGAAACTTGGTAGACATTTATATCTTACGCTGCAAATGTATTGGTACAATTTAGATTTAAACAAAAACTTATAATGATTTAAAGGACAGAGAAAATTGGAGTAATTACACGTAATCTCTTTCTAAGATATAAGTAACTGTAGCGAGTATTTTATTTGGAATATATCAAAAAGATGAACATATATGTATGTATTGATTAACTTTAATCTCTTGTAAAAGAGAAAATAAAGAATGTCTGTCTGTCTATCTGTCTGTCTGTCTGTCTGTCTATATATACGGTATACTTTTTCTTGTTTACGCTATTTGCAAACATTGTCTTTCGACCCATGTGATAAAAATGCAATATCAAAAATAGAATATGTACGAATGTATTACTCCTTCATTAATACAAAAAGACAAAGCCTAATCAAAAATAGATTTAAAAGAAAAAATAAAGAAAAAGTAAGTAGTGATAACAAATCGATTTGATATCAATTAAGCTAATAAATAACAACTAATTGTTTAATTGAAAAGGACACTTAATGCTCTTCAAATAGTATCAAACGTCGATGTGAATCCATCTTTAATAATTCTGCTGAGCGCTTTTCTAGCTTCATTTTGATGTTGCCTCCATATCGAGCAACCACAAACACGATGTTTGTGACGTGGATAATGTTGCATGGAAAAGCATTCTTATTCATTCTAAATTTCATACAAAGTGGGAAAAGATATACATTTTTCTGCAGATCAATATAAATAATTATCTTTGCAACGAAATTGAGCTATATATATTTACTCCCACTTCCAGGTTTTGTACTCGTTAAACATTTAGATTAAGAAGGCTGCGTAATTTTAACGTCATCATACATTTGTTGATAACCATAGGAGAAGCCTGGAACAAGCCCAGTGTGTGCTTTGTGGCAAGGCCTCCAAGCCGGATACCGACACCAGCACTAACGAAATTGATGTTTGTCAGTGCCCAATCGTCACAAGTTGTAAACAATGTGTTGAGGATATACTTAGAAGAGAAGTCAATAAATCGACTGACGGTAGCATATCTATATATAAGTGCCCGGTTCATGGCCCGTACAGGATGTACCAAGACCACCTCATCGACTTCAAGAACTGGTGTATTATATGGGTGGCCATCGCTATAATACCCGTCGGACTGATGATATTTTCCAGCGGTATAGACTTGAATTGGATATTCTTTGTCGGTGCTATCGTCATCATCCCCGCCTTTCCGGCAATAATCCTAGCAGTTATGTGGGAAAAGGAAACATCAGAAGGCATAATTACAGGTAGAATACATAGTTACAGGTAGAATACATAATTACAGGTAAAATACATACTAACTGAATGAAAGTCATTAGTCATGATATAAATGGCAGTTTATATGTGATTAATGTGCAGTTATTATTGATTTTTTCTAAACATTTTCTTCAGATTGGTAAGTTTGAAATTATGAGAAGTTCTTTTTACAAAACCAATATAATTTTCTATGTGACGTTTCGAGGACTAGTAAGATATGTACACTGTCACCTTCATGTTGACGACATACTTGAGATAATCAAGAAGGGGTCACAGACAGATTCGACCACACACATATCAACCCTATAGATGCCACTAACAACATCAATCTTACATGTGAGGAAGAACCCAATGGCACAATGCCCTTCCTCTACACCTTACTTGTATAGAAAGAAGACGGAACCGTGATGGTAATGGTCCATAGAAAAAAAGACCCATAGGGACCCAATACCTGAACTTCAAACCTCACCATCCCTTACACCAGAAGTTAGGTGTCATATGCACATTGCTCAACAGATGTGATACAATAGTCGCAGAACAACAGGACAAAACACAAGAGCAGAATCACATCGCTAGGACAATGAGAACATGTGCATATCCGGAATGGGCCCGAAAACGGGTAAAAAAACCAGTGTAAAAGTAAGGAGAAGAACAAGAAAAGGCCAATAAAGGATAAGAACAAAACCAAAGGTCAAATGGTCATCCCGTATATACAGGGTATATCCGAAACCATCCAGAGGATATATCGAGGTCATGGCATAGCAACAGCCATGAAGCCCCACAAGACGCTTCGCAATATCCTAGTACACCCTAAGGATAAAACACCTAAAGAAAACGTCGCAGAATGCGTATACAAAATCGGATGCAAAAACTGCAACGCGTCGTATATTGAAGAGACTGGAAGGCGATTTGGGGTCCACCTTGGTGAACAACGGAAAGACACAGAAACCCAAAAAGGTAGGAAATTCACCAGATCTGAAAGAAAACAGTCGGAGTCCCACATAAATAAATCGACAATCACAGACCATACCACACAGAAAAACATGTGATTGACTGTTCAAGCGGCAGGTAAAGGAAGCCATCTGGATACGCCGCAGTGGTCAAGTTCTAAATCGAGACGAGGGGGCTCAAAGACCCTCGCACATCTATGACCAAGTGTTAACAAAACGTAGCTTGATTGAGTCATTTCGGTACATATATAACAACTATTGTACATAAGTTTCCAGCGTAGCCGAAATCGACATCGATTTTATGGACATTTCCATACACAGTTTACACCTTTGTGTGCATACGCTAATTTATTGGTCATTTGTCTGATGAAGGTGACAGTGTACATATCGTACTAGTCATCGAAACGTCACATAGAAAATTGTATTGGTTGTGTAAAAAGAACTTCTCATAATATTATTGATTATGTTTCTAACAGCCAAAGATCTTTATGATATTGTCAGGTTTTTGTTTAAAGATGTAATTAGGAATAGCAAGAACTTCCCGAAAATCTATGTTTTCACAAAGTGAAATAGTATTGGCAGTAATTACGTTAAAAATACTATTCCGTGGTCTTCGTTCGTTTAATTATTAATTAATGATTAATATGGGAAATGAAAAGCCCATATGTTGACAACATTAGTAGCCACAAATACAGAGTTAGATTATCTTTGTAGGCAGTATATCCGGTTTGCTGGCTGGTATAGCTGCCACACTGATATCAGCGACCAGGTATGACGGAGGTCTCAGTAACTTTGTTGTGAACACGTCACAGGAATACCCGATTCTGGCTGGAAGCTGTTGCAGTTTGGGCGTCGGGTTGATTGTATGTATAGTAGTATCTGCACTTACGCATAAAATAAAAACAAAAGCCGACGCTGATGCAGAATGGCAGAAAATATACGATATCGATAACCCACTAAATCCATGGGAACAGAATTATCGAGAGGAACTCAAGGGGCAGCACTACGACAAGAAACCGTCATTTGATCAAATGGCAGCTGCCTTCCGTCGAGAGAAAAATATCGCATACATAAGCGGGGGCAGCATCACTGTCTTATTCACTTTCATCATACCTGGCATCATGTTGAGCTTCCCCGTCATTGATGAAACTCAATTTAAGATTTGGATAGGTTTAACTCAGGCTTGGGCTGTGTTAATGGGGATAATAGCGATTGTAGCGCCACCTACTGAAGAATTTTTGAAGATCCAGAGACAACGTCGCAAAAACAAAGAACATGAGATAAATTTACTCAGAGAGTATGAGTATAGCCGGGACTGTGATCTATCTACTTAGGGTTTGTGATTAAAGATATAACCGAGACTGGAAAGAGGGTATACATTAATATACAAGTAAATGTACATGTAACATACATGTACTTAAATTAAATACAATATTTATAGATATATATATATTATACATATACAGATTATACACTTATATAATACTTATATAATGTAGAGCCTTATTCAATTTGCAGACTTACGCTAGAATGCTATACAGTAAATTTAATGAACGTAATGTTTCTTTATAACGACCTGATTTTCAATTGTTGCATATGTAGATCTCCTCCTCCTCCTCCTCCTCCTCCTCCTCCTCCTCCTCCTCCTCATTCTTTTTGCGTTATTTTATTATAAACAGGTAATTATTCGAGATTGAAATCCCGAAGTTCTTCCTACTTCTTGGTAGTTTCGAGATTCAAGATAGATGTCATTATTGGTTTGAAACAATTGATCTCTTCATGTGGTTCGATTGTCAGGATTGGAATGCCACCCTCCGCGAAGCAATATTTGCGACTGCAAGGATAAATTTGGTGACTAATGTAGATATTTTCTTGTATGCTGACGTTACACTATGTACTTTGTTCCTGTTTGACCTTATACTAATGACAATATGCTGGTTCCCTACGTCATCATACACGATTGTATAGACCTTTGTCGTTAGACTTCTTTTTCCTGTTGCGGAGCAGTATTCGAGCTGATACGCAACACTAAACGAACATTTGAACAACCATTTAAATGAGGAATAAATTAAATAACTAGCAATACAAAGGAATTAAAGGTAGCACGCTTTTGATTTTATATTGTTTTTATTGTAGATGAAGTAAGCCAACCAAAGTAAACATTTTACTTCAACATATAGCCATTTCCCTCACTAAATATTTATCATTATTACTTAGGTCAACAAAATAAATAATGATGAATAAATTCGTTTGACACCTTAGAAAAATATATTGAAAAAGGAGAGGTGCCTATAAACACTTCCAAATTAACAACCTTTGGTAAGAACAGATATTCATACTTTAACTAGAATTTTATTTAGGCCGGACCAGAATAACTTTGACGACGTCGCAAGATGTACAGCCCAATGGGAAGGATAACGTTCATGGTATTGATACGGAAATGATACTGTGTATGTTACATAACACGCTGGACAACACATGTGGGCCGATTGTTTTTATTCACTTCGCTTTGTGGTCGCGACAGTTAGGGACCATACCTCGAGTAATCCCTCTTTGTAAGATCTCTCTTAAATTAACAAATGTCCTTTTTAACACTGTTCTGGAATACGACAGCAAATCTATCTGCACACAGATGATATAGAGTTACAACATCAAATACATAGTTCTAAAGCATACTACGTGCTGAATTCGAACCCGGTCTCTCCGGACGAGGCCTTCCCTAGCCTCTCTCTCAATAGGCTCATATTCCTGAACCTCAAATCCCCGTCTCTCAACTCTGAACTCTCACTCCCTACTTCCAGACTACTTTATTAACCTTCCCCAAGTACTTTTAACAATCTATACAAAATTAACTATTGTTGAGTAGGTCCCACCTATTGTGCAAAAGTAATGAGGCACGTGCAGCAATGTAATCTTACTTCTAATATATCTTCTAAGTTGACTTTCCCCTTTCAAAACAACAATGCTAGATGTATCTTATGACAATGACAGTCACCTGTCTGTTTTGGGGACTTCTCACTCTCGTTTCTATCCCTACGTCTTCCTCGACTGACCTGGTCGCCACTAGATGAATAGCCCTATAGCACTATCTACAATTCAACAGTCCCCCGTCAATCAATGCACGGTGTTACCCAAATTGTTAGATTTGACCTCAGATGTACTTTTGACCAAAGCACTGCTCTTTATTTATACAGTACCCACCATCTTGCAAGTTATTATATGGTTCCATTATCCCTCTCATTAATTACCTTATTTTCAACCCTATTTGTTACACGTAGTAACCAAAAAATGTGTATAAAGGTAAATATAGCAATATAATACAATTGTACAAAAATAGTTTTTCTCAGTTTAAAACATTTTAACTCACTATCAATATGAATTGCCACGCTTAAGAATTCCTTAGTTCTGTCCTTGTACAAACAATAGTCCTTTAATTAATCTCATTTTTCTTCTTATATATCTTAAATAATATTCTAAATAAATTACATATGATTTCTTATATATACACATTTTAAAATTAATTGTTATCTAAAATAAAAGTAAAATTAAACTTAGTGGATCTTGAGGTATCTTGTACACAAGCTTTTAAGTACAGACGGACGTTTTACCAGTGTTATCTTTTTTATCTTTTAACATTGATTGGTGATCTCCAAAATCTAATGCTATGGTTTATCAATTCTATTTAGTGCATGAGATAGAAATCCATCATATCATGTCGAATCCACTCCGACTCGTCGATAGCCAGAGGAGACTGCGTGCACATCACTTAATCCGAAATTTTAAGGATTCGCTCTACCGAGGTTTCGAATCACGTCAAATCTCGTTTTGATCTACTTTATCAGGAATTTATTAAACGTTACAAATTATGATTAATTTAAACGGCATGCGTCATATATTTTTTTTTTTAAATTAGAAATGGATCGTTTGCAGAACTTTTCTACAAGTTAGAAAATGACCAATCAAGAGACCATTTTGAAACAAATGTTAATCTCACACAACGTGAACTTTTCGCTTTTAAAACACTTGCATTGTCATTAAAATTGCCATTGCACCACCATTTTTAAATTGGAGAAACTTCAATTTTGCTGTAAAATGTCATACTGTTAAGTATTATGAAAATAGTTTGAAACAAAGTGGGAAGATACACCGCACTGACATGTTTACCAACATACAAACTGTATTGTCAAATTAACATGATATTTCTGGTTGATTTTCCCGGGAAGGTCGTTCGATGAACAAAAAAAGTTGACATCAGCAGAATTTCAACATGTTTTGTTAAAGTTGAAAAGGCAAGATTGATTTAATAACAGGATAAGCCTAAACAATTTCTTTCCGTGAACTGCTAGAATATAAGATCAAACTTGGAACAAAATATTGATTAAATATTATAATAAAGCAAGGACATATACTGTTCATATACATGCCACTCCTTCGTATTAACATAATGGAACTCATACTACCTCACACATATAACTCACATAGAGTTATCTTTGATTTTATAAAATGACACTATAAAACAAACTGTAAGTAAACATTGACCAAAGGGCGACGTGCATACAGTGAATACAGCGGTCGTTGCTATTAGGATGTGTTACGAGCCTGAAAGATACGCTCGGATATAAGCTAAAAAGCTGTCAATAAATTAGTTCGTCATAAAGGTGGGTTAAAGGTCTAGTAATGTCTTAAAGAGTACGAATTGTCATTTAGGTTCTTAGTAAAGGGATTTGTAAATATTGCAGTAATAGTCTATGCATTATCTTAAACATCGTTATATGTTTATTTCTTCTTACAAACAGAGTTCGACACCCTAGCTCTTTGTAAAGTGTGTTCGTGTGAAGTCCCAGCCCAGAGCGTATACCAGTAATAGTTCCACAACTGCTAGTTGTGTAGATTCGATGGCTGCAAGTATCTCATACTAGATCTGTAAACTAATCGTTTTGAGAATAATGCAAGATGTATTTAAATACGTTTTCTCGATCTACCTCTTCGTTAAAACAATAACTTAGAAAATGTAACTTGTTGTAAGCCTTTTTATATAAAGCCTGTATGTGCCGTTTCCTTACTGCATCGTCAGTAAAGGTTAGTCCTGAATGTGTATGTGATGTTTTATATGCTATATGACTGTTTTGGAATGATATTGGAAGGTGTATGTGGTTATTTGTTCTAGGAAATACAATTTATTTGGTTTTCTTTAGGTTTAAATGTATATCCCAGATACCTGCTTATCTATAAACATTCACAAGGTTATTGGTGAGCGCTTGGGCTGTCCGGGGTGAATTTCTGATTATAAATACCGACAAAAATGTCTCATCCGCACAAGAACCTAACATTTGTAAAAATATTATCATGACAATGACAACTTAAGTAAAACCGTAGTGGTCTAAGAACAGATCCCTTGGTACCCCAGCATTTTAAACTCCAAACTGATAGCGATATTCTTTGATGCTATATTTGTTTGCAACCTTTTGGTTAAGTCGTTTTTAAACCACTGTACTTCGTGGTGTTTTTGTTTTAAAATCAATAAAAGATTCCTTTCCTTTATGAGATATATTTGTATAAGCCTGTTGCCGTTTACGGGGAACCAATGCTATTTCAAGTGTTTTACTGACTATTCTTCTTTAGATTTGGCGTGTGGATTTCAGAACTACAGTAACATTGGTAATAAATTTCAATATTTGAATAAATCATGACGTGTCACATCCCCTTATCCAAACATATATTTCTTTAAAATTTATGACAAACCGGAATTTATCATAATAATTATGTAAATAATGAAGCTAATCACTAATCGTCAGGTTTGATTTTTTTCTGGTATGTTTGATTTAAGATTGGAAATGCATCTTTTTAACATTTATGAGTGTATGCAACACAGGTCCGCTCAAACATATTCTATGATTCGCGTTAGAGCTTCATGGAGGATATGTTTGAATGGAACTGTGATTCATACCCTCATAAATGTTAAAAAGATGCATTTCTTACCTTATATTTACGTTCTATTACATTCACTTTCATTATTTGAAATTAAAAAAAAAGATACGCCGTCATGAAAACAACATTAATTGAACAGCATATTCACGTTAAAGATGATGCGTTGTCAATGGTGACGAAATACACAGTTGAGCAATCAACAAATAGTTCCACTCTGCACATCTTTAATCATTTAAATTACATACCAGCATGTTTAAAAACAATGGTTATCTTTAGAGTTGACATTAGACCTTAATTTGAACCACAAATACCCTGTAAAACAGTTTAGTTTTACCCTTAACTGTCTTTTTTAAAAACATGCATTGTACATAAGGGAGATTGTTGTAAAATGATTGACGCTGAATTTTGACAGTATTCCATTTTTGGAAATGATATTAAGAAATAATAGGTGATTATGTCGACAGACATAAAAACATATGTCGACAAACTTAACTTGTAAGTCGGTGGCCGGAATTTACCACTATATCATATTTTCACTTCTACATGTGTATGGCATTTATCTTTAGACTCTATTAATCTTTTCGGATTTACTTTAATTTCAGATTTAGTTCCTATCTTAAGTGAACATCGTGTCTTTTTAAAATACGTTTTGTTAAACTTATAGATTTAATTATTTTTCTTAATTTCAAGAAGTTTGGTTTAGGACATATTCCAATCACCTTCTGATATAATGTTTTAGACGGGAAATAATTTAATAATAAGAAGAGAAGTAAAACTTTTGAATACGTTGGAGAACGGTTTGACGAATTTAACATGTTTTACTCAGCTAAGTAGCTAAATCATGCATGTAGTTTGATCGCGAAAGATACCACATAGAAGATAACACAGATCATATTCTTGCTCTGTTTTCATAGAACTTACTGTGCAATAACAGCTAAAATATAAGATTTTCTACATGGTTCATTACTTTGTCAAATCCTAATACGTTACTATAGTGAAAACCATTGAAGACCGTTGTACTTTACCTGGTGTTTGGTTTGTTGTCAAATTGTAAGTCAATGTTTAGTTGTGTAACTGCCAAAACGGAATCGTAATTTATATAATTATATTCCCGTTCGCGATACGATCAGACGTTAAACGACTAAGTTATCGTTTTATCTTCACAGCTTACATAAAGCACACTTATTTAACATCTTATAAATAATTTAGTCACACTCAATCTCTTCGCTTCCGTTACTAACGGTTTTATATCTGCGACCACCACGTGACGTAATGTGGTGGCACGTGGTATTTTATCCGCCATTCTGTGTTCTGTGGACGGCCATCCATCTCAGGATAAGTCTCATTACGGAGGTGGTTTTGGTTGTGAGGCTCCTTCTAGATCACCAGCCGCAATTCGACAAGGTGAGTGAGGTCTTGTTAGAGATGTATAATATTTGCCTTATTATTGTTAGTTTTTGCATTATTAAGGATATTGAAGATGTTTAAGGCCTATTAAATCATGTATCATTGCGCTATTTGTTTGCTAGCTCTCGCTAACGATGCAAAATTGTAACATGTTTATAGTTTTGGACTTGGTGAAGCACAGACTCTTTAAAACATAAAATGGATTCGTTTTTTGTTTGTGTTTCTTCCCTTTTAAGCATCACTATGATTCAAATGATATCCATATTTGTACATACAAGATATTTCATAGCATGGTACGACATTGGCTAGTCTACTGAGTCATTTCATAGCATGGTACAACATTGGCTAGTCTACTGAGTCCTTTCATAGCATGGTACAACATTGGCTAGTCTACTGAGTCATGTCATAGCATGGTAGACTAGCCAATGTTGTACCATGCTATGAAATGATTTACTCAGTAGACTAGCCAATGTTGTACCATGCTATGAAATGATTCAGTAGAAATACTTACTCATGTTGTACATTATGATTTAGGATGGTCCTGTCGTATCTATGTGGAGTGACATGTATGCTGCTGCAAGTCGTGAGAGCCACGGTCAACACTTCGGATAGTCTAATTATTTTAGACGACCCAAACGAGACCATTGAGTATGTAGTATATTTTCATTATCTGGTCAGATTGTTTTATTGGTTATCTACATTATTTCATTTTTTATTTAACATTGTTTTTTCCTTTTCCTCCAATCAATTATTTGTATGTGTCTTATGTTTATGATAAGGTAATATAACACCTGCATTTATTCTTATTACATAGCTGATATAGAAACATCAAGTATCTGTATCATACGTGTAGCTAGTGTCCACAGAATGTTATATTTTTCTAATAGCAAGTGCTCTTATTTGACTTAACATTGTCAATTGTATTCAATTATCCCGACTGAAACAATCATTGTATGCATCTCTATACCGTTCTTTGTGTCGCTGTGATCAACACTTACGTTATAAATCTGCCGGTCCTCCTTTGAAAAGAATACTATCATAATAAGGCGTTCCTTCGGTTTGATTTGAAGTTAATGATTGGACTAGACACTAATATGTATCCATATAGACAAATCACCGACATAAGGTGTTACAAACAATATTCAATTATTTCATCATAACCGTTTACGTTAGATTTCCCTTTAGAAAATATCTGAGTCGGCCCCATTGTGACTTAGCCTAACAATGTCATAAAACAAATGTAGTTGTGTTTTACACATTTACTTGTGTTTAGACCCAATGCAGTTCTAGAGAAATACAAGTCAGCCTTGCTCATACTCGTTGGGTTTGGCGGGTTCTCCGTCATCGTTGCTCTGATGCACAATGCAATTAGGAAGCACATCTTCCATGATGAACACAATCTGGACACGGCGTTTGACGCTGGAGGTAACATCAGTGTCAGTCTGACGGCCGTCACACTAGCGGCACAAGGATTTTGGCCCGTGGACATACTCGAGTGTGCGACGATGGCAGTTAAGGCAAGTTGGACTTATGGATATGTACTCATCAACATAAATAGAAAATAAAACTCATAAAATTCAAAATTAATTAGGGTAAAGATAACATGTAAACATGTAAACATCGCCTGCGTTACCGAGTCCTGGCGATCAATAAGAACAGGCTGAATAAGTAAAATCGGTGCCACATTCTCAATAATTGTATAACGTTTCCAAGCCAATTATTTACAAGTAACTGTTTATTCAATATAAACAAAGAGGGTAAACTCAGTTTAAACGCAAGCAACGTTTTCATGTATGGGAGAATATTTGATTTTTGATAGTAACCTAGTCACATGCGATATATACTATTCTATTATGGCCCTTTCCCGAGGGAACTGTTCTCTTATAGTGTTGTCTGGGGAGGTATAGTGCCCGAGCCGTTAGGCGAGGTCACTTTACCTCTCCAGACAACACTATAAGAGAATTGTTCCCGAGGGAAAGAGTCATAATAGATTTAGTACATAACATGACTGTCATTTGACAATAAAAAGACAAACATGAGGAACTTCATTGTTAAATGTTCAATAATTAACAACTGCTGGAAATTTGAACGTAACATTTGAGGTTTTGATTCATGAGTTGTTGTTAATTGTAACGGTACAATTACTAAATTTGAAAGAAGGCGTACAAACAATGGAATGTCGAAATCTCTGCCATATGATGGTTTTTGTAAATGCCGCCGCTAACCTTGCCTGATGGCAATAAGATAACTTTTTGAGTTGATCTCTCATTTTTTGTTGATATTGGCATAGAAATCCGCCAAAACACCGTTCAATTCACTGGATTGAATCACCGCTAGGTCACATACGGTTCCCCTTTCCAGTAGGAAGTCTTTAAGGACTGCGAAGGCAAATTGTGTCGCCTGCTTCGTCTTTATACATTGCTGAGCTTCTGCGAAGCAATCGACATTCCCGGTCCCGAATCTCGAAGCCATTTTGGCAGACGACAACAATGAAGTGAAAGTAGAAAATGTACAGCGCCCCCTAGGAGAATTGACGCAACTCTTAGCGTCACGCTACTTTTCCCGCAGTCTCAGCGGTCCAAAAAAAGGTATAGTGCCCGTCTCCAGGTATAGTTCCCGTCGTCAAGGGCGGTTGCTAACTATACCAAATAGAACAAGGGTAGTTATCCAATAGCTTTCCTAGAAATTATCATGTGATGTTCTTAATATTGTTATGATTTATATTTTGAGGTTTTTTTTCCAGATTGGAGTTTCTGGGACATACTGGTATGCCGTTGGATTAATAACGAACTTCTTCATCTTCCCTATTTTCTCAATGCATTTCAAGACACGAGCCCCTGGAGCTAAAACGTATTTACAGGTACAGCAAACATGCCAACATGTACAAATCTTGCAAAAATGACAAAAACAAATGAGAAATGATTTTTTATGCAAGATATATCATTATACACCTTGTTATGTTGAAGTGGTCACATGTGACCCTCCTTCTTCTTGCTTCGCTAAACATCCAAAATGAAACTAAATCAGATTTGCAAACACTTACAGTATTATCATTGTGATAGACTCGGTTTGGAAATGGTTACCGACTTGATCTAAATAATTTCGTGAAGCTTATAATAAACAGTACACCTATGTACATGATGTCATGATTCCACGTGCATGATCCTGGTTGCTGTTTGAATCAGTCTCGAAGATCTTGGCATTATATGTTACGCGAAAGTTACTGTGAATACAAATCGTTTTCATTATCACATAGAACGTTTTATATACGTTATTATATAATTGCGATGAAGGTGATATATTCTGAACATCTCTACATGTTTTAAAAAGTCTGTTCGCATATCATAATTAATAATAATTCGAGGTTCTTATATAACGCTTTATCACAAACTAGTGCGTAGGTCGTCTCAAAGCGGTTCACAAAATATTATATCATGCCATGATTGAAACAAATTCTGTAAATTGATTGTCACATTGTCATTACATTGATTCAGAGTACACATCGTACACATTTATTTCCACGATCTTATGACATTACCTCATTATTATATCTTAAAGATTACTGGGGTCAGATAGTTTCGTGCGACCCTTTAATTTCGTGTTTTTTTTTTACTAAAAATAGAAAAATGAATAAAAGAAAATAGCTAAATATGAAATTACTTCCTGGATCTATGAATTCGTGAATGAAAAGCTTCCATCAACGAAATAAAAAAACGAAAGTTAGTGATTTAACAGTATTTACCTTTCCTATTGGAATTTCCCCTTCATTGTACTTTAGAGTGTTTTTTACATTTTCTCTCTGCTGTCCGTTAAAAATGAAATGTTCCGGTTTTTTTCGTTACAGGTTATTTTCGCTAGATTTGGAGTAAAGGCACACATAGTTTTGCTGCTTTGCATTTATCACAAATTTGGTTACCATGACAGCCTTACTGTTGGCGGGAAGAACCACCCTGCAATCACTGATCGTTGATGTGTCCGAAGAATACTGCTTACTACTTATGGCAGCCTTATTTGGATCCTACTCGCTGATTGGTGGAATCGGAACAACATTTTATGTCTCTTATTTCAACATGTGCATGGCCTTTACTGTATTAACTGTTTTCTTTACAAACATTCTTTATGATAATACTAGTTTCTTCCCTAATTTAGGTGATATTTCCAAAATATACAGTATCGTGTCACGTGTTGAGGGATCGAACGGCAACAATTTAATGTCTTTCCGATCTGAAAGTGGTTTAGTGTTTGGGATAGTAGGGTTTTTTCTTGCGTCCTCAATGGTTTACTGTAATCAAGCCTCCTGGCAGAACAGAATCGCCGCCAAACCAATGGAGGGAGTTTTGGGTTTTATCCTGGCCGGCTTCATGTGGCTAAGTATCCCTTCAACGTTAGGGAACACCACGGGGATGGCCTACCTAACTCTCAGTGCCGAAAACGGGACCCATCTACTGACTACCGATCAAATCAATCAAGGTAGATATCAGACTTTGTCATTTCTCTGCTTCAATATTCAATAAGGATAACTTACTTTAATAAAAAAAAAACTGCCGTATAAAATAACTGGAGATACCATGGCAGTGCATTGTAATGTTGACTGAACTTGTGTAATCAGCATATGAAGGGAAATGACAAATGTATAACTCAACTTAGCGTAAAATAAAGGCGCAAATATCCATTTAGAGATTTAAGAATAGAATAAATGATAAAGAATTGTACTTAATGTAGTTTCTATTCGGGGCTCACTTTCCTACATCAAGCAATATATTGAGAAGCGACACATTATATTTACTTTCTTAATCACCCACTGTCATCTTAATACTCTACCAAAGGACATTGAATACGTATGATTACCTGTTCACTTGCTTTTCCTTAATCAAGTAAATTGCCACTCACTTCACATGATGGGTCACTTCTCCAACACTACAACATTTACTCAACTTTTTCCTAAACCTGTCCTTTATTTGCAACCACACCAGCAGCTGAACTAAAATTACCTCAAATATTTCCTTTCCTATGTTCCTGTTCTACTTCACCATACAAATGAACTCCGTCTGGACACGAAGAAAACACTAACCTTAATATTATCTGCAATGCAAAGCTACAGCAGCTATTTTTCTGAAGGATTATAAGTATCAAGAGACACCTACAATAATGGAATGCACATTTCAAGATATTGAAGGATTCGGAAGAAGAATACGCTAGACAATTTGTAAAAAAAAAGAGCATGCCAAATTGGATTTACTTTCAGAGTGGGTTAAATCGATACATCTATAAGGTCCATCATTCAAGAAATAACTTTCTGTCTGGATGAAATCCAAAATGAAAACAAAGCACATTTTCATATTTCTTGGGCCCGATGTCCATCTTACACAAAACAGCCTGCATGATTGGTAGGTAGATGTATCTGCAGACAAAGCATCTTATTACTGAATCTTTGTTTGCAAACACTTACAAAGATTGATAGCAAAAAAAAAATGTTCGTGCTTGATACAGAAGGAAAACCTATATATTTTACAATTTTCTAGAAGACTACATCACGCTAATCACGATTGTATTACAATCTTTCCGGATATCCATTAATGATAAGAATCTGAAACTCCCTCGTTTGCATTGGATTCCAGTCTTTCTTTTAGTACTCTATACAAATAGTTTTATCACTGGCTCAGCCAGTTGATAAACCATGCGATTATAAAAACTTCTTACTTTAAAATCAGGGACACAGTGGTATTGCAAGCTGTGCCCCTCTTATTGCCGGTTTGATTTTAGTTTCATATGAAAATCATTTGAAAACAAGGATGCGATGCTCCTTATTTTTCTACATTAACCACTGTCTTTGATACTTTTGATAAGAGCTACAATTACGATTTTCCGATAGTGAAGATAAACCTACTGTGATTTCACTTGTCGCAGTCAATTTGATATTCATGAACTTCAACCGCATACCATGATTTTTGTGAGATATGTCGACTGCTAACAAACGCAAACAAATGTTTTAAAATAAACAAGCAAACGTGTTTTTGGAAAACAAAGGGTTTCCAAAGAGGTAAGTTGATGATGACTATGTACAAGTTTGATGGTAAACCATCACATCAATGACAGATACGATTATCGTTATAAGATATGAAGGCCAATGTATTTTGATTGCTTTGTTCATATTCGACTTAGCTTATCTAGTTAAAAACAACTGTTCTGTTGACACTGTTTCCCTATTATTAATGTCCAGACATGTTATGTTGATGTTCCACAAGTATCTTTATTTTTGGCGACCAGATAAGGCCACACAATATGTCCGCGCATATATTTATGATATAACATGCTGATTTGCGAGAGGTTGACTGTAATACACATTCGTTTTGATTTAACGTATACCTTAACGCATATATGTTCGCCAGTTATAAGGAAACAAATGTCCTTTTCTGGATAATTTACTAGATCTGATGCTTACTTCTTTTTTAGTAGTTTGTAAACTTATTATGCTTGTAGTTCAATGATAGGCATGCCTAATTCGATGATCCGATTCTTGTAAAAGTTCATAACGATATAATGATAAGAAACTGAACAAACACATATTACATTATAATCTTTTGCCAAATCCACCTGTCTTTGATTAACATAGCACATTTTACCGTTTACTGACATGAGCCTTTAGCGGTACTTTTCGTGGAATGGAAAGTAAAATGAACATAATAAAATATGTTTGAAATTGAATTAATATGTAAACCATTTTCTAGACAATCTTGATATTTAGACATTGTTATCTTATTTCCAGGGCTCGTAACACCTCTGATCGCTGAGAAAGTTCTAGGACGAGCCGGGGGGATCATGGTTCTGTGTATGATATCCATGGCCTTGATGTCAACCGGGTCAGGAGAGGTGATGGCCGTCTCGTCCATCATTGTTTACGACATCTACCAGATCTACATCCGCCCCTTACGGTAAGTCGTCTGCCATTGTTTACGAAATCTACCAGAGCTACAACTATCCCTTCCGGTAAGTCATCTGTCATTGTTACCTGACTCGCTATATACATGCAAATTAATCAATTTCGACTGTTTCCCAGACAATTCACAAAACGAACTATAGCTAATGTGTGCTACCGTAAAGCTGTTGACTGTTCACCGTAAAACTGTTGACTGGTCACCGTAAGACTGTTGACTGGTCACGTGAAACTGTTGACTGGCCACGTGCAACTGTTGACTGGTCACATGTTAGGTAATCGAACGCACCTATAAAAACAAGCACCCCGATGATCAAGCGTTTTTGGTACTGGATTGCTGACGGTCGTCTGTCGGTAGACCTAAACATCACATTCGACATAGAACTTTTTGGTTTTTCATTGTTAAGTAACAAATGCGGCCTCGGGAAACAGTTCATTTGGTGGGTCCCAACTCCGAGGGAAAATGGTTTTGACTGTTGACTGATAAGGTATGAAACAACTGTATATTGTTTACGACATCTACCAGATCTACACCCATCCCTTCGGGTAAGTCATCTAACATTGTATACGACATCTACCAGACCTAGAATCGCCTCGTCCGG
This sequence comes from Mizuhopecten yessoensis, assembly GCF_002113885.1. Classification (NCBI taxonomy): domain Eukaryota; kingdom Metazoa; phylum Mollusca; class Bivalvia; order Pectinida; family Pectinidae; genus Mizuhopecten; species Mizuhopecten yessoensis. Next base: position 515,838 of record NW_018407895.1, on the reverse strand, counting down.
TAAAATCATCTATTATTGTTTTCGAATTGAACTGCGGAGAAACAAATATTTAAAAGACATTTCGTTTACGTTATTCATTACTAGAGTCCCCCCCCCCCCCCCCCCCCCCCCCGGCAAGAAATATGTGGTTAAAAATTATGAAATTGTGAGAATGGCTGAGCTGCTGCTTGAAAAACATTTGTGTTGAGTGTGTTGAGTTTGGTAGCAAAATTTTCAAACATAATGCAGTTATTCGTGCGGAAATAAACCGTGCGCCCTCTGACCGATTTGTTTTGTATTAGATTGAATGTTTTCATGAGTTGTTTATGACTTGTAAAAATAACCCTGCCAGCTTCAATGTTAGATACATGCATATCGACGATGTGATGATTTTATATAACCAACAAAATTGACAACATCGATCGTATATACTCCTATGAGCTTAAAATCAAGGATACTGCAGATTTCTCAACTTCAGTCCTTCCGTACATGATCAACAGTAACGGCTCAAAACATTTAAGCTGTCAGATTAACGGGACGACTTCGTTTCGACTTTCCGGTTGTAAACATTCTCGTTCTACATTCCTGTTTCCTCTATTCGTGGTTTTTACACATCACAATTCATTAGTTCGTAGTCGAGAGCTTGCTCCAAATATCATGACTAACGCGAAAGATGTTGAATAATGACGGATAAACTTACACAACGGGATCTCCAAAGATGTCGACTAATGTCCAAAGATGTCGACTAATGATGAATAAACTTACACAACAGGTTCTCCAAAGATTTCGACTTATGACGGATAAACTTACACAACAGGATTTCCAAAGATGTCGACTAATGACGGATAAACTTACACAACAGGTTCTCCAAAGATGTCGACTTATGACGGATAAACTTACACAACAGGATTTCCAAAGATGTAGACTAATGACGGATAAACTTACACAACAGAATCTCAAAAGATGTAGACTAATGACGGATAAACTTACATAACAGGTTCTCCAAAGATGTCGACTAATGGCGGATGAACTTACACAACAGGTTCTCCAAAGATGTCGACTTATGACGGATAAAACTACACAGGAGAATCTCCAAAGATGTAGACTAATGACGGATAAACTTACACAACAGGTTCTCCAAAGATTTCGACTTATGACGGATAAACTTACACAACAGGTTCTCCAAAGATGTAGACTAATGACGGATGAACTTACACAAA
>NW_018407895.1:461070-510818 GCF_002113885.1 Mizuhopecten yessoensis | reverse complement strand
TAATGACGGATAAACTTACACAACAGGTTCTCCAAAGATGTAGACAAAGTAGGTTTGCATGCATGGGCGTTGTCAACGATGAAGAAGAAGACACTTACCCTTTCGGAATACCACCTTGTACCCTCTTATTCTTTTACTCATATAAATGTCTCCATATAAATATTTTCTTTCTCTATCATTTAAATGGATTCTTTAATGTAATCAATACAAGTTTATTGGAAATGACTAGACGGTTTTTTTGTGTTCGAAAACATGTATCCACTTATCAGCCAACATTGTTTCTCCTTCCCTTGCAGAATAAAAAGACACTAATTAAGTCATGCAAATAACAGTGATCTACAGTTTTCTTAAGCACATTTAGATTATTAGAAGATTTGCATAATTATAAATTATTAAATGTGTGTATGAATAAATGCAATAGAATTTTATTTTATTTCAAAATATTTTATTAAAATCAATTGATTCAATGGGAATTGGGCAACAGGCTATGCCTATACAAGCCCTCTCCCTAGGGGTACATACATTTCAAACAATAACATAATTATAATTTAGACATTAACATATTAGCACTGGCTTGGAACATTAAATAGTACTTAATACTTAATAGTCTCTATCTTTCTCTGAACTAAGCAAAATAAACAAATAAAAAATAGAATTACTGAGATAAAACAAATATATCTGGGGGGTTTTGTTATTTTTTCTCCACATAGTAACCAGTATATATAAAATATATTTCAAAATGGAAAGCCATGTGTGTGTCCTCATTTATAAATAATCAGATTTTAAAAATTTTACAACATATATTAATATCAAAAACTGGAACCTTCATTCAATACAGTAAATATTAAATATTATTAGTTGAATAATTTGTAACACCAACAAGTCCTCCATCACCACTCCTACTCCAGATAACAATAATAACTGGGCAGCACTAAAATGTCCATACACACCACCATTGTGTGCTTCCCAGGCATTGACAATCCAGAGCATGAGCCGTGATGAAGGAGTATTCATGTAAACATGTAGACATGCGCATTGGGACTATAATCAACAGTTATTTCAAAATCTGTTAGTAGACTCATTATATTTCTGAAAACATACACAAATAGCAGAATTAGGATCATGACTAAGGTGGTTACTTCCCCTAGTTAGTATATTGATATTATTTACTAAATGTTCAATCAGGTTTAAGTCAAGATTTAAATGTAAGTTTAGTTGAATGTTAAGCTGCAAATGAGACAGAGAATCTAATAGGTTTTGTCTTTGGATTATATACCTAGGGCAGTATAAAAGTCATGCCTTGGAAGGTCACAATGCCTTAAAAGTTTAAAGTGGCATCATGAGAATGAACAGCACATCATATATGGGTGATGCAGAAAAGCTTTAAGATTCATTAAGTTGTCTTTATTGGGTTAAAAGCTATAGAACATACTTAATGTTCATGGAAAGTTTTAACTTATTTGACCTTTAGCAGTTCCATTAATGCCTAACGCAACAGTAAATTTCAGCTTGAACAGCTTGACAATCTGTTTAAGATGTTTTGATTGAAGATAAGTTTTCGTTGATTTTCGGTTTAATGCATATAATTATACCTTGCCATTTCGTTGTCACTACTACTATGCCTCTTGCATTAAGGACGTGACATTGCATGGATATGAACAAGATTTACAAGGCGAGTATCGTCGATGAAGCAGCAGACGCTTACCTTTCCGGAACAGCTGGTCTTATTTACATTGTACACTTTCAATGAACGGTCTCTATGTAAAAGCCTGCTTTGTTCGTATTTCCCCCTCTCTTATTCCTGTCGATTTTAAGGTCGAAATACGGCATTATTGACCCATTCAGTATTCTCTTTTCCCCAAATAGCTATAACGTAATTTCGTCTGTCGCCTTTTTAAAAAAAAATGTCATAATAGGAAAATTCAGAATTGGAGAACGAATGTGTCCGTTCAGTTTGGTATGTGGTATGGTTCTATGTTGAGTTGAAAAGTCAAATGTTCAGACAGAGGAAAATATTTGAAGTACATGACACTCAAGATAGATTAAAGTCCTCCTTACCTTCCGTAAAATGGACCATGTATGCCTGGCAGTCAGCAGATTATAAAAAGGTTGGTTGAGCAGCTAGCCTAGCCAGCGATAAAACGTTGCTGATTTCGATTATTATAAAGTTTTGGAATCCATAACAACGAAGCCGCGTTTTGCATTAAATTGCATGTTTTATCAGCTTAAACAAACGCGACACCGTTTAGTAATTGCAGATAAAACACAGATATGCTTTAGCTAATGTCAGACTTATTGATCTGACTTGAAAAAGAAACTCATGCATATCATATCTCGAATACATATTTAAAAGTAATAACGATACTTTTTATCATTTGATTATTTCAACGAAACAACAAATTAAAGTTATAATAGCATTCTAGCTCAAATCTTTGCATTTTTCGTTCAATGACAGTATTTTACGATAAATTAATACTCTCCCTGAATTGGGGAAATACCCAACAGCACTTTGTATCATTAAAATAATACAAAAATTAAAGTAAACTGATACATGTTCTTGTTTTTTTCCTTCCTTTCACTTAAACCGCATGCCCAATTGCATTCTGAATTGGCCATAAGAACAAACACAATATTTGAGACTTTTATCATATAACAGAGAGAAGTTTTCCCGTTCAGTCTTTATTTAATACAAAGACGGAAGAGCTTGTTGATATTGTAATCGTTGAAATGCAATTCTGATGAATATCTTCACTCGTACTCTGTGCTCGGAAAATATTGCTTTTGTTCCGCTCGTAAAATGGCAACCAACCAAATCTTAACGCAAAACTATATTTCTTTCTCAAATCCACAGGAGAGACCTGCTACCAGCACATTGTGTGATGTGTGGTAAGGCCTCCAAGTCGGATACCGACACCAGCACTAAAGAAATTGATGTTTGTCAGTGCCCAAGCGTCACAAGTTGTAAGCAATGTAATGACGACAAATTATGCAAAGATGTAAAGAAAACGTCTTCCGGGAGCAGATCTACCTATAAGTGCACGGTTCATGGTCCATACAGGATGTACCAAGACTACCTCATCGACTTCAAGAACTGGTGTATTATATGGGTGGCCATCGCTATGATTCCCTTCGGACTCATCATATTTTCTAGTGGAATAGATCTGAATTGGACATTCTTTGTTGGCGCTATCGCCATTATCCCTGCCTTCCCTGCAGTTGCTCTAGCCGTTATGTGGGTGAAGCTAACATCAGAAGGAATAATAGCAGGTAAAATATATATTTAATTATCTAATAAGCATTCTCATCAAATTATTGCAAAAAAACATTTATGCTGGTATAAACTTCAAAAAGAAATCTGATTGCCCACAACTGAAAGTGACTAGAGGAACAATATAGGGTATCAAGATTGTTTTTGAACCTTCAACATTGCATAATTTTTTTATTTTTTTTTTGATTCTGAACATATTAATATCTGTTGCCTTTGAATATGGTATGTGTGTTTAATTTTCAAGTAAGAACCCTTGTTGCTTAATTATACGTGTACAAGAATATTTTTTTTTACCAATACTCGATTGCTTTTAAGGATTTGGGTTGGGGGTGGGGGCATATCAAAAGATCGATCCGATTAATGTTTTTACATTTTCGATACAGAAATGGATGATAATAAAAGATAAAAAATATATATTATGTTGCAGTGAGTTTGATGGTGTCGCCATTTTTCTCGTACAATGACATGATTGCAGTCTGTTTGTACGGTATAAATGTCACATTAAAAGTCAAAATTGGTAAAGTTGTTAGTGTAAATTGTAGGTAGGTAGCTAGTAAAACAGGACCGTCGACAGGTATAGCTGCCACACTAATAGTCAATATTGAGGAAGTGGTTAGTGTAAATTGAAGGTAGTATCATGAATTGTAAGTGGCTGGTTAAGCAAAAATGTTGCCTTTTATAGCTGCCACACCTTTAGTCACTATTGCTGATTTAACTTGTAATCGTAGGTGGTATAACAGGCCTGTTTGCCGGTATAGCTGCCACACTGATCGTTACTATTGCTGATTTAACTTGTAATTGTAGGTGGTATAACAGGCCTGTTTGCCGGTATAGCTGCCACACTGATCGTTACTATTGCTGATTCAACTTGTAATTGTAGGTGGTATAACAGGCCTGTTTGCCGGTATAGCTGCCACACTGATCGTTACTATTGCTGATTTAACTTGTAATTGTAGGTGGTATAACAGGCCTGTTTGCCGGTATAGCTGCCACACTGATCGTTACTATTGCTGATTCAACTTGTAATTGTAGGTGGTATAACAGGCCTGTTTGCCGGTATAGCTGCCACACTGATCGTTACTATTGCTGATTTAACTTGTAATTGTAGGTGGTATAACAGGCCTGTTTGCCGGTATAGCTGCCACACTGATCGTTACTATTGCTGATTTAACTTGTAATTGTAGGTGGTATAACAGGACTGTTGGCCGGTGTAGCAGCCACACTGATAGTCACTATTGCTGATTTAACTTGTAATTGTAGGTAGTATAACAGGCCTGTTGGCCGGTATATAGCAGCCACACCTTTAGTCACTATTGCTGATTTAACTTGTAATTGTAGGTGGTATAACAGGCCTGTTGGCCGGTATAGCTACCACACTGATCGTCACTATTGCTGATTTAACTTGTAATCGTAGGTGGTATAACAGGACTGTTGGCCGGTATAGCAGCCACACTGATCGTTACTATTGCTGATTTAACTTGTAATTGTAGATGGTATAACAGGCCTGTTGGCCGGTATAGCTACCACACTGATCGTTACTATTGCTGATTTAACTTGTAATTGTAGGGGGTATAACAGGACTGTTGGCCGGTATAGCAGCCACACTGATAGTTACTATTGCTGATTTAACTTGTAATTGTAGGTGGCATAACAGGCCTGTTGGCCGGTATAGCAGCCACACTGATAGTCACTATTCCTGATTTAACTTGTAATTGTAGGTGGTATAACAGGCCTGTTGGCCGGTATAGCAGTCACACTGACAGCAGCAAGCAGGTATGAAGGAGGTCTCAGCAACTTTACCATAAACACGTCACAGGATTTCTCGATTCTAGCAGGATGTTGTTTCAGTTTTGGTATCAGCCTAGCTGTATGTGTAGTGGTATCTGCGCTCACGCACAAGATCAAAGCCAAGGCCGACGCTGATGCGGAATGGCAGAAAATATACGGTATCGATAACCCACTAAATCCATGGGAACAGAATTATCGAGAGGAACTCAAGGGGCAGCAGTACGACAAGAAACCGTCATTTGATCAAATGGCAGCCGCCTTCCGTCGAGAGAAAAAGATCGCATACATAAGCGGGGGCAGCATCACTGTCTTATTCACTTTCATCATACCTGCCATCATGTTGAGCTTCCCTGTAATCGACGAGACTCAGTTTAAGACCTGGATAATGTTGACTCAGGCCTGGACCGTCTTTATGGGGATAATAGCGATTGTAGCGCCACCTGTCGAGGAATATTTGAAGATCCGGAAACAACGTCGTAAAAATAAGACATATGTGGTCGATACAACTGTGGCAGGCAATTCTAAAGTTATTGCAATAATGTAAAATATATAAATTAAAAAATCAAAGTATAAATAATTCATAAAGATCACTTTTTAATTGGTAAAATTACTCGAGGGCGCTTTACATTATGTTACATGGAAACATTTGTCTTCATAAAAGGACTGGTACTGCATTTACAGGAACTACCTAAAACGTAAACGTAGCAAGGATGTTTGACTTTTTAGTATCAGAAAGTTCACTATTCCACAAAGTTGCAACTATGTGTACCTTTCCGAAAAATCACACTACGCTATTTTGGAAGATATTACCGCAGTTTGAGTGAATTTCGATTGGAGCAGTAGGACTTGCAAATTTGGGACTGCCTAAATAAAACCTTAACTGGATAGTCTGCATTTGCTGATAATTGGTTCTGCCTATTTCTGATAAGTGTTTAACATGTTAGAGTTTATCCAAATATATAATATATATAAACAAAACATTTAACTGGTAAAATTGTACATGCATATCTACATAAAATGTCTTTAATGCAACACATGTCAAAATTCCTGCTTAACATAATTATATCTACTGTTTTCTAGCTAGTTATGTTTTCGGAAACCTGATTTTATTGGTCGAACTTATTTCGTTGTCCTTCCTCGGTACGACCTTATTTCCTTATATTACTGTATATATCTTACAAATGAAGTTCCGTAACAAACATACAACATTAGTTCAAAAATAAAACGTTGCATCATTGCACTTCTTTTACGAGGTATCCAACATCGACCATTTACTGTCGCATCCGAAGACTCCACGGCACAGGGAAGGTGTGAGACCGTCAACGAATCGGTCTTCAGCGTACATTTTTATGACAACTCGCCGACAGAAAAGTGATATGTGACATTTGATGAAGTACTAGTGTTTTTCGAGGAGTAATAAGCATGCTCTGCTTCATCGATATCCGCGATGTAAATCTAGGTCAAATCCGAAGCTAACGACAAGGCCTCGAATAGAGAACCGAAATAATGACAACGAAAAAAAACAAAGCACTAAAGTGAACTTAACCTTTCTTGAAAGTAACATCCCTGCTTTACCCCGTTTACATGTCGCAGTTGATTTGGTATGCAAATGGTTTCCACAGATGAGGGTTGATACTATGGGCAAGTTGATCGCCATCATGATGTCATAGAGAAATATGTTAATTCTCTTTTTCATATATATATGAAGGTCGATGTTTACTATTATGCTGACTAGTGTGTCTTGTTAATGGGATGCTCATGGTGTGGGGACGTGACATTACTTGGATTTTACATAGATTTAAACGGCGGTTGTTGTCAATGAAGCTGAGGCCGCTCAGCCTTTCGGAACACCCTGCACCCTGCACTTTTTCAACGGTCTCAATTTAAATCTTTTCCTTTGTTTATATGTTGCCATGGTTTCTCAATTTAAGTTTGAATTACGGTTATGTTGACACTTTGGCATTCTGTTGTTGTTATCATTTTACAGACATTATCAGGGTATACTTTGTACAAATGACAAGTTAATGTAACTGGCAAGGTGCCAGCATAGCAAGACCTGTAAAAGATTATGTAATAATACAATAAACAGAATCAATTGATAGAACAAATTTATATCAAATTATTGTTTACATATATTATTTCAATCTGCTGCCATTTTCCCATCTACTCCAAAATAAAGACTAAAGATATGCTTACAGCCTCGTTTTTCCAGGAACTCAAACAACTTTCCCAAGTCCATGTGATACTCTCTCCCTTTACCACCGCGGGCATCAAACACTTTTTCTTCAAAATTATCAAATTTATAATATTTCTTGATATCATTGTCTCCAATATCCTGGTCCTCTTTTTCCTTAATCACTAAGCGTTTCCAGTTTTGTCGTCGTAGTCGCTGCCAGTATTCCTCAACACTTCTGCTATATCCCTCTACACAGATGACACCCGGCTTCCCTGGCAGACTGAAGCCAGTCAGTTTGAGTTCCTGTGCCCAGTCAATGATGTCCCTGCGTTTGAATTTGCTATAGATATGGTGGCTATATATCCAAAGTCTTGCAAATATCGTGTCCACCTCTTTGACTGATGGAGCATCCTTCTTCTCGATAGTCACTAGATATTGGTCTACATTCTCTTGTAGCCATTCTATCACCGAGAAAATACAGATTTCACCACGCTCAATGCTGTTTATAAATTCACTTAAATCCTCATTCAATCGCTGGTGGTTTTCACGGTTCATGAGTGGAGACCTTGTGAACACAACGGGTGCTACATGTGGGTACTCATGTGGGAAGTTACAGACCAGCTCCACGCCAACCTGTAATAGACAGACAGTACACACATACAGTAAATCAATTCATAAGTGTTTACATTGTGTGAAATGTTTGTATTATCAGACCCCAGTTTCATGAACGTTCCCCAACTTGAAGGAGCTCCTCACAGAATGTAATTTTATAAGTTAAGGAACATAGTGTGTTAATATATGTTAGTTGTGTGACATATATAGGTGATGTGTGAATGAAATGTGTATGTTAAATACATGTGATATATATATTATGTAATGTGTTTGTGTAATGTATATATGTAATGTGTTTATGTAATGTATATTATGTAATGTGGTTTTACAGGTGATGTGTATAGAATGTGTATGTTCAATATGTGTACCATATGTACATGTATGTATCATATGTGTCATGTGTAAAATTTGTATGTGTGCGAGTGTAATGTATGTGTAATGTGTATGTGTAATGGTAATGTGTATGTGTAATGTGTATGTGTAATGTGTATGTCTAGCATTTATATAGATAATGCATATGTAATGTGTATGTGACATGTGTACTGTTAGTGTGATAAATGTTTAATGAACGTGTAAATACATGTTGGTAAGTTGACTATAGCATATGTCAAGAAACCAACAAGTCAACAGACAAACTGTGTATTTTCTAGTTTACTTCCTTTATTGTTGAAGGTGCATTTTCAAAAACTTCATTTATTAGGGGCATAACAAGTATTACTTAAGCATCCCCAAACCATGGTTATAAACACATTGGGTGTTTGATATGGAGAATACAGCATAAATAACCTGTTAATTATTTACTGTAGAAGTTTTGACATTAAAAGTGTTTCCATTCCATATTCCATATGAGATAAATGCATCATGTCGAGAAGTTTTCAGTTTAACAAGACTACTTATGTATTGAGAACTAAATGGAAAACTTTAGGACAAGTTTCATAAATCTCATACCAAATGGAATCCTTTTATAGCATTATCAGACAATGTGTGTAAATATTTGAAAAAAGGGTTAGCCAGCACTTAATTTTCAATGTAAATACATTGTATTATAAGTTACTCTCTTCTCTTTTTAATACCATGATAGCATACTTATTGTCTTAATAATGATGTCAAAAGGTCATATCACACGAGTTAAAATGATTTAATAGACACAGTGTCGCTACTGTTCTCAACTTAAAATAGCTTATTAACTCTGAAGAGAGATATTTTAATCTCATACAAATAAATAAATATATAAATTGTATTCAAATGTTGTTTTAGGAAGCATGCAATTTATGTATTTCAGTTTCATATAATCATATAAATAGAACATTGATAATTATGACAAAGTATTTCCACTGAAAGGAAGATAGAAAAATATGGGTGAAGGTTTCTATACTTCCATATCGTACAGTTCAAGGACCTCATCATCACATACCTTGCTGTCTGAGGACCTCATATATGGTACTGTATTGGCCGTGGACATTGATGTTACATATCTTACTGTTCGACAACTCATATACATATATATACAATATTTTCAATGGACCTACAATTATCACATACCTTACTGTACAAGCACCTTAATGTAACAAGCCTTAATGTACAAGGACCTTAATGTAACAAGCCTTAATGTACAAGGACCTTAATGTAACAAGCCTTAATGTACGAGGACCTTAATGTAACAAGCCTTAATGTAACAAGCCTTAATGTACAAGGACCTTAATGTAACAAGCCTTATTATCCAAAGACCTCAATGTAACAAGCCTTATTATCCAAAGACATTAATGTAACAAGCCTTACTATCCAAAGACATTAATGTAACAGGCCTTACTATCCAAAGACCTTAATGTAACAAGCCTTATTATCCAATTACCTTAAGGTCATTAATGTAACAAGCCTTATTATCCAAGGACCTTTCTGTAACAAGTCTTATTATCCAAAGACCTTAATGAAACAAGCCTTAATGTACAAGGACCTTAATGTAACAAGCCTTACTATCCAAAGACATTAATATAACAAGCCTTATTATCCAAGGCATTAATGTAACAAGCCTTAGTATCCAAAGACATTAATGTAACAAGCCTTATTATCCAAGGACCTTTATGACCTTAATGTAACAAGCCTTATTACCCAAGGACCTTAATGTAACAAGCCTTATTATCCAAGGACCTTAATGTTACAAGCTTCATTATTCAAAGACATTAATGTAACTAGCCTTACTATCCAAAGACCTTAATGTAACAAGCCTTTATGTAGGAGGACCTTAATGTAACAAGCCTTAATGTATGAGGACCTTAATGTAACAAGCTTTAATGTACAAGGACCTTAATGTAACAAGCCTTAATGTACAAGGACCTTTATGTAACAAGCCTTAATATCCAAAGACCTTAATGTAACAAGCCTAAATTATCCAAAAACATTAATGTGACAAGCCTTGTTATCCAAGGACCTTAATGTTACAAGCCTTAATGTACAAGGACCTTTATGTAACAAGCCTTAATATCCAAAGACCTTAATGTAACAAGCCTAAATTATCCAAAAACATTAATGTGACAAGCCTTATTATCCAAGGACCTTAATGTAACAAGCCTTATTATCCAAAGACATTAATGTAACAAGCCTTACTATCCAAAGACATTAATGTAACAAGCCTTAATACCCGAGGACCTTAATGAAACAAACCTTACTATCCAAAGACATTAATGTAACAAGCCTTATTATCCAAAGACCTTCATGTAACAAGCCTTACTTTCCAAAGACATTAATGTAACAAGCCTTATTATCTAAAGACATTAATGTAACAAGCCTTACTATCCAAAGACATTAATGTAACAAGCCTTATTATCCAAGGACCTTAATGACATTAATGTAACAAGCCTTATTATCCAAAGACATTAATATAACAAGCCCTGTTATCCAAGGACCTTAATGTAACAAGACTAATTATCCAAGGACCTTAATGTAACAAGCCTCATTATTCAAAGACATTAATGTAACTAGCCTTACTATCGAAATATCTTAATGTTACAAGCCTTAATGTAGGAGGAACTTAATGTAACAAGCCTTAATGTATGAGGACCTTAATGTAACAAGCCTTAATGTACAAGGACCTTAATATAACAAGCCTTATTATTCAAAGACATTAATGTAACAAGCCTTACTATCCAAAGACATTAATGTAACAAGCCTTACTATCCAAAGACCTTAATGTAACAAGCCTTATTATCCAAAGACATTAATGTACCAAGCCTTATTATCCAAAGACATTAATGTAACAAGCCTTATTATCCAAAAACATTAATGTAACAAGCCTTATTATCCAAATACCTTAATGTTACGAGCCTAAATGTAGGAGGACCTTAATGTAACAAGCCTTAATGTATGAGGACCTTAATGTAACAAGCCTTAATGTACAAGGACCTTAATATAACAAGCCTTATTATTCAAAGACATTAATGTAACAAGCCTTACTATCCAAAAACAATTATGTAACAAGCCTTACTATCCAAAGACATTAATGTAACAAGCCTTATTATACAAAAACATTAATGTAACAAGCCTTATTATCCAAAGACCTTAATGTAACAAGCCTTAATGTACAAAGACCTTAATGTAACAAGCCTTATTATCCAATTACCTTAAGGTCATTAATGTAACAAGCCTTATTATCCAAGGACCTATCTGTAACAAGCCTTATTATCCAAAGACCTTAATGTAACAATCCTTAATGTACAAGGACCTTAATGTAACAAGCCTTACTATCTAAAGACATTCATGTAACAAGCCTTATTATCCAAAGTAATTTATGTTACAAGCCTTATTATCCAAGGCATTAATGTAACAAGCCTTACTATCCAAAGACATTAATGTAATAAGCCTTATTATCCAAAACATTAATGTAACAAGCCTAATTATCTAAGGACCTTTCTGTAACAAGCCTTATTATCCAAAGACCCTAATGTAACAAGCCTTACTATCCAAAGACATTAATGTAACAAGCCTTATTATCCAAAGACATTAATGTAACAAGCTTTATTATCAAAATACATTAATGTAACAAGCCTTATCATCCAAAGATATTAATGTAACAAGCCTTATTATCCAAAGACATTAATGTAACAAGCCTTATTATTCAAAGACATTAATGTAACAAGCCTTATTATCCGAATACCTTAATGTAACAAGCCTTATAATTCAAAGACCTTAATGCAACAAGCATACTGAGTATTGCTAAAGCAATACATGTCCACTACCGGCCCCCGCTAGCTAGGTACCCTTTGGGATAAATTTAGGAAAATGAAAAGTATACAATTAGCTTGAAACTGATCCTAATGTAATAATAAAACAAGAAATTGTAATGTTAGTATTATTATAGAGGAGTTATATAAAACAACAGACCCAGAGGGCCTGTAAAGCTCACCTGAATATGTTTTAAATAATTGGTATGAAGTAAAGATATAGCACTCCATGGTAGGTGCTGTAAGTACATATGAAATTTCAGAAATATCCATCCAGTAGTTGAGACATAACAAATTTCAAACGGAGCCCCACCCCTATGCCCCCAGGGGGGGGGGGGTCATTCCTGCCGTTTATACAAAAAATTGAGTCCCCTTGGCCAAAGGATGCTCCAGACTAAATAAGGATAAAATCCCTTAATCACGATGGTCGAAGAAGGATTTTAAAGGTTTTACCTCTATTTCCCCTATAGGGCCCAGCCCCTCAGGTCCCAGGGGGGGCCACAGCCACCGGTTATACAAAATTGGTTCCCCTTTACCCAAGGATGCTTCACACCAAATATGGACCAAACCTTTTCATTTCTACAGAAGAAGGATTTTAAAGAATAATTTGCTATGTTTCCCCTATTGGGCCCCGCCCCTCAGGCCCCTGGGGGGTCAGCCCCATGGTTTATACAAAATTGGTACTCCTTCACCCAAGGATGCTTCAGACTAAATATGGAATAAATCCTGTCATTCCTACAGAAGAAGAAGGATTTTTAAGAATTTGCTATATTTCCCATATTGGGCCCGCCCCTCAGCCCCCAAGGGGACCAGACCCACCGTTTATACAAAATTGGTTTCCCTTAACGAAAGTATGCTCAACACCAAATATGGACCAAATCCTGTCATTCCTACAGAAGTAGAAGGATTTTAAAGAATAATTTGCTATGTTCCCCTATTGGGCCCTTGGGGGGGGCCAAACCCACGGTTTATACAAAACTGAGTCCCCTTGACAAAAGGATGCTCCAGACTTAATAAAGATAAAATTCCTTAATCCCTAGGGTAGGAGAAGGATTTTGAAGGTTTTACCTCTATTTCCCCTGTTCGGTCCTGGCCCTCTGCCCCAAGGGAGGCCACACCCACCATTTATACAAAATAGAGTCCCCTTGGCCCAAGGATGCTCAGGACTAAATTAGGATAAAATCCCTTAATCCCTACGGTAGGAGAAAGATTTTGAAGGTTTTACCTATTTCCCTTATTCGGCCCCAAGGATGCTCCAGACTAAATTAGGATAAAATCCCTTAATCCCTACGGTAGAAGAAGGATTTTGAAGGTTTTACCTCTATTTCCCCTATTGAGCCCCGCCCCTCTGCCCCCAGGGGGCCCACACCCACCATTTATACAAAATTGAGTCCCCTTGGCCTAAGGATGCTCCAGACCAAATTTAGTCAAAAAGTACTTGGCCGTTCAGGACAAGTAGCGTTTTAAAGGAAAAGTTTACGGAAGGACGGACTGACAACAGACGACGGACGCTGTGGTATGGCATAAGCTCACCATGGTCTGTCGGACCAGGTGAGGTAATAAAATGATTGACAACCCTGAAACTTGAATTTTCCGAGATATTATGGTCCTTTGTAATTGTGTGAAGTTTGATCAAAATCCCTCAAAGAATGAAGCAGCTAGAGCACTGACAAGAATTTTCTAAAAATAGCAACAGTGACCTTGACCTTGACCAAACAACCCTGAAACTTGAACTTGTCTGAGATATTATGGTCCTTTATAATTGTTGAAGCTGCTAGAGCGTTGACAAGGATTTTCTAAAAATAGTAATAGTGACCTTGACCTTGACCCAACAATCCTGAAACTTGTATGAGATATTATGGTCCTTAGTAATTGTGTGAAGTTTGATCGAAATCCCTAAAGAAATGAAGCTGCTAGAGCGCTGACAATGAATTTTCTAAAAATAGTAACAGTGACCTTGACCCAATAGCCCTGAAACTCGAACTTGTCTGAGATATTATGGTCCTTTGTAATTGTGTAAAGTTTGATCCAAATCCTTCAGGGAATGAAGGCGCAAGGTAATGATTTTCTAAAAATAGCAACGGTGACCTTGACCTTGACCCGACAACCCTGAAACCCGTCAGAGGACACTGATGTTACATACCTTACTATTAGAGGACACTGATGTCACATAACTTACTGTCAGAGGACACTGATGTCACATACCTTACTGTCAGAGGACACTGATATCACATACCTTACTGTCAGAGGACACTGATGTCACATACCTTACTGTCAAAGGACACTGATGTCTGATACCTTACTGTCAGAGGACACTGATGTCACATACCTTACTGTCAGAGGACACTGATGTCACTTACCTTACTGTCAAAGGACACTGATATCACATACCTTACTGTCAGAGGACACTGATATCACATACCTTACTGTCTGAGGACACTGATGTCACATACCTTACTGTCAAAGGACAGTGATGTCACATACCTTACTGTCAGAGGGCACTGATGTCACATACCTTACTGTCAGAGGACACTGATGTCACATACCTTACTGTCAGAGGACACTGATGTCACTTACCTTACTGTCAGAGGAGACTGATGTATCATACCTTACTGTCAGAGGGCACTGATGTCACAAACTTTACTGTCAAAGGACACTGATGTCACATACCTTACTGTCAGAGGACAGTGATGTCACATACCTTACTGTCTGAGGGCACTGATGTCACATACCTTACTGTCAGAGGACACTGATGTCACATACCTTACTGTCAGAGGACACTGATGCCACATACCTTACTGTCTGATGACACTGATGTCACATACCTTACTGTCTGAAGACACTGATGTCACATTAATGGAGAAGCCCACTCTTTTGTGTAAGTACTCGTACAGCATTTTGCCATCCAGAAAACTCCTGATGGCTGCCACAGTGCAGGGGTCATCCATTTTGAATTCTTCTTTGCTGGGGAACATACTAGTGAGCATTTCTACCTCTGAGAGTTGCAGCTCCAACATGTCACTGACATCGACATCGTTATCCTCATCATATCCCAAGTCATCCATTTTCTTGTTGAAGTTTCCTTTAAAAGATTTTTTGTTTTCTTATGGGAACTTAATGGACATTTATAATAATATTCAAACATAAAAAATACATTATTCATATATTATAGTAAATCAATAAAGCTTCATCGTGTTAGATACCTATAAAGTATGAACAACATCAATGATACAATGAAGAATGATCGTTAAAAGTCGTGAACAAATGTAGGGGAACTGGACTGGGTTATTCGTCAGTGAGTAGGTAGCTTAATTGGTAGAGCATACATCTAGAATACGGAGGGTCATGAGTTTGAATCCTGGTCTGGCTGTGCATTTTTCCACATCTATTATAAAAATAATGCTTGTGACCAACCCGTGTTTCAGATGCTGGGCGATTGCTTGGAAGGGGATACCTGAACCTGAGTTGTAAATACCATTGTCTCGGAGGGCTGGGGGAAGACTGAAAAAAAGGAGGGAGAAAAGTAGCGAAACTGGACTGGGTCATTTATCGGCGACCAGGTAGCTCAATTGGTAGACCAGAATTATTTTCCGATGTACCGTTTAGCGATTACTTAATCGGTTGTTTTAAATCTTCATCAAAACTTTCTTCTAGAAGAAAGATTTGCAATGCATTTACACTTGAAACTTTTGAAAATAATTTTATTTGTTCATAAAAATATTTTCGAGGCTATGATTTCCATCAGAACTGAGACTTGTGTCAAGTTGACACAATTCAATATCTTAATTATATGATTCATGTCATATAGATAAAAAGATTTTCAGAATAAAAAATGTACAGTAGAATAAGTACTGATAATCATTAATTAGACATTATAATGGTTAATCAGGTCAATTAAGGTCCAGTTGCTAATTATTACTAATTACCAAAGTCTAGCTGCATGATTGATTTAGTATTTATCCTGCATTAACTCATTCACCCCTGAAATTTCATAATGAACTATTCCAACCTTTGAATATGAAGAGTTCAAATGTGTCTTCAGGGATGAATGAGTTAATTACAATGTAGGCCAATTTTTTTTAAATGGTCAAACACATAATTAATCGACTCTGGGAGTGGGCTTAAATATGTATGACAGGATGATGAAAAACAAGTTTTTTACATTTCTATTGAACTAAATAGATCTTAGGGTGATATTGTTACCAGACATGGCCTTGATTTCCGGATAACAATGTTATCATCACTAATGATCTGATCACAGGGCCACGTTACAATCACACATATGCTATACTGATACGGGTCACAACACACATAAACATGTGTGTTGTGACCCGTATCAGTATAGCATATGTGTGATTGTAACGTGGCCCTGTGATCTGATGATGATCCTCATTGATACCTACCTATGTAGTGCTATCGTCGATAAAACATATTTTATCCTTTGAAGTTTCCTTTATAATAACATTGAACATCAATAATACAACCAGTATACTGCCACATGTACACAATAGTGGGTTTTAAGGGTACCAGGGAGGAGATGCAAATTAATTACTTTGCTAAGATAAGATAAATTTTATTTAAAGTCGATGGGCATTTTAAAAACAAATAACATAAGCTCTATAGAGGTTCTGACCGACATACATGTTGCATACAAAGACATTCACACTTGGTTTTATATATTAATATTTAAGCAATACAAATTAACAGACAAATAATACAAGATAAAACACTTCAGATTTCATATTTATGCCAATTTGATATTCATCTGTCAAGCAACATTGTGTGTGTACTCCTATCCCAAACTGTCTCGTTTTCGCGACATTACTCTTTATATATATTGGACGCACTTCATCTGTACTTTCACTTTCTTCAGTAGACTACATTATGTAGGTAGAAATTGTGGATTACTCCAGCTACTAGAAATCTGCTCAACCCAAAGTTGTTGGTTAAATGCTATATATACATACTGTACAGATATGAACACGAACCTAGATCCAGTGGAATCAGCATGGACTCTGGAGTCAGGTGTTGCCACGGGACAGATCTCTACACCTGTCAACTATCAAATATTCACATTCTTATGATGTAACACCACGATGTGAAAACATGATATGCGAGGCAACGTACGTATACGTAGTGACCAAGGGGAGGCCACTCTACTTTATAATAAATGCTGCTCATGACATTCTAGAACCACATCATGAGACTGACGGCGGTTTGCAACAAATGTCAACAACTTAGTATCTTTATGCTCACATTCCAAAACACACTGCTAAATTGGATTAGTTATAGTACATATGATTAAGGTGGCAGTACCCAAATCGGATCGGTACCCAAATCGGATCACTTTTTGCAAAAATACTTATAAATAAATAAATGTGTTAAAAAATCAGTTATAACAATGATGTAGTCTTAGAATAGATAGCCATGCACCATTTTTTTGTCTACAGATAATTAGTTTCTAAGTTCAAATAGCGCAAGAAAACGTAATTGAAACTCAAATGTCAATATTTTTATTACGTTTTTAAAAAATGGCGCGTGCGACGACTATGCACTTTGTTTTGGACTATAGGAATAATTTCACACTATAGGCTAGAAATACTTTTTGTCATATAAATTCTAAATTTCATTATAAAATGTTAATATGCTGACAAAAAAAATATTCATTTGAATCGTACAATACTGTAAAATGTAAGCCTTGGTCCGTTTTGGGTCCCGACATTCGTAAAAACCGGAGACGCTGCATGATTGGTGACTTCAGAGCGTTCTATAAATATCTCAAGTGAGCCCCGGGTTCTAATTCCGTTTGTAAGAACACTCATCGATATTCTTTTTTTGATACAACTATAAATGAATATAATTCCTCCTCAGATTTTTCAATGATTTAAAAAAATGATGGTTTGATGATCCGATTTGGGTACTGTCACCTTAGATACATTTCCCTTTTGCCAAAAAAGAAATTAAGACAGATTAATAGAATCTTCCCTTCCTTGAGGGTGTAACAGAGAAATCTCCAACCCGAGGGTGATGCTTTTTGGTTGTCTAACCCGAGGTTTTCCCGAGGGTTAGACTACCAAAAAAAAATCACCCCGAGGGTTGGAGATTTCTCTGTTACACCCTCAAGGTAGGGTATGATTCTTTTTCACAATTGAACACGTGCTAAACGGCACGAGGCTATCTCCCCCTAGGGGGTGACTAATAGAGTCTTCCCCTACCTTAGCCGGGAAAGATCAGCTTTTCTCTTACCCTGGACAGGTGTATCCGCACTTTTACCGGTGTGATTTCCTTGTCTCACCCTAGGGTTGAGACGGGAGGATTCCCCTATTCATAACAATGGTATGACGTCACTTCAGCAATACAATGACGTCACGTCAACAATCCATCAACGTCACGTCAACCCTGACTTAAGCATGTAACATTAGCATTACATTGTGTCTATGATACCCATTGGGAGAACAGGATAAGAGAAAAAGAATCATTCAACCCTTTGTGGGTAAGATAGAGGAATCTCAACCCTCGGGGAAAGATTCTTAAGTTGCCAAACACTCGGCAAAGCCTCGTGTTTGGCAATATAAGAATCTTCCCCCTCGGGTTGAGATCCCCCTATCTCACCTCCAAGGGGGTGAAAGATTCTATTATTCTCCCACCCTTCACAGGTGTGTCTCCCGTTTTAGCCGGGAAAGATTAGCTTGTCACCCCCTAGGGGGAAATAGCCTCGCGCCGATTAGCACGTGTTCGATTGTGACGTCATTAAAATGCGTCATTGGTAATTGTGACGTCATCAAACGTGAATGACGATGTTTATACCCCACATGTGTTTTTGTTTAAATAATCAACCCCTACCTTCAGGGTGTAACAGAGAAATCTCCAACCTGAGGGGTGATTTTTTTGGTTGTCTAACCACAATTAAACACGTGCTAATTACAGAGCCTCGGGTTAGACAACCAAAAAACATCACCCCTCTCGGGTTGGAGATTTCTCTGTTACAATTCAATTTATTACCAAATGCACATTGCATATAGGCGTACAGAAATATACATATAGATAAATACTTTACAAATATCTTGTACAATGGCGGAGAACATATGCAATAGATTCAATTCCATACATACTATTTACAAAATATGAAATTGGCATAAGTTTGGGAAAACTTTAAGGTTTTCTTATGAAGCATAATTTAGTTGCATAATTTAGTCGTTTAGGAAATAATTCAAATAAAGCCTTAATCTAACCAAAGGGCCTGTTTCCAGAAATGTTAATTCTCCATAGGAGCCTGCCCCCGTATAATTTCTTATCTAGCTCAACTACTGTTTTTTTCTTTTCCGAAGAATAATTTTACACCTTTCCGACACCCAGATTTCATAATTTCAGTGAAAATGTATTTTTATAAAGTTGTCAATTTCAGCATCAAAGACATAAGTTCGTAAATAAAAGAAGGTTATCTCGAAATTGTAATTCGCAACATAGTATAAATTTCTTTTGATAAATATTTCCAAAACATCGTGTTTATTCATAAAACATAAAAAAAAATATTTTCGGATGAAAATGCACTTGCAGAGACACAATTATGAAGAAAAATGCCATAAAATTGCAATTTTCTCCCGTTATATAGTTTTGGATGCAAATTTCCATCAGAAAATCGGATAGAGCTTTACTTGTTTCATATGTGTACCAAAAATCAGCTAATTCCATGTGGTGGAACGTTCTCATATCGCCGCCTGAATGTGGTTGTAAATTGAAAGAAAAGGGGAAATGAGTAACAACCTTGTCTGAAACCCTATTATATAGCTTATTATATACAAACTTTTATATTGAATATCAGAGCGGATATTTTCATGACAGTTTTATGATGTGTAACGACTAAATAAACAGTATCGATATAAAGATTTACACTGAGGACACCCTGATACATGAATACTGTTCTATCTCAAGTTGTCCTCTTCTGAATTTTCTGATCGTGTGGCCTTGTACATTTATCCGTATCTTCTTGTCTTTGTCTATACGTTTACGGAATCATTGACTCGACGCTAGCTATTCTTGTCTCACTTTCCTTGTTTTATTGTCCCATCTCCAAAGCGTTGTGGCTCTGTCAGGGTTGGGACCCTGACTTGTCTCACTTTCTTTGTGCCTGCCGACCACGCCACATCGAATAGATAGATTATCCATATGAAATACTTTATTTTGTTCTAAGTAATCAATCAATTCTGCGCTTCTTGGAGGTATTGAATGTGATTTATTATATTGTCTTGTTATTTTGTGTAATTAGTTGTTCGTTATTTATCACACATTTTCGCATAATTGTACCAAACTACTAAGTATTAGCTGTTTACAGCAATCATCGGTGGCTTGCTATTTTGTTACTTTATCGACGCTTCATAAACCAATCGTTATTGTTTCAAGATGGAGGGTAAATGTGTTGGAGAAGGGTGTCAAGTATACTTCAAGAAACGTAGTGGCAATAAGAACAGAAGTGCACGCAATGTAAATAGTCCACAATATAAATGGCTCCTAGATACGCTGGTGCAACAAGGATTGATGTCAGCAAAGGAACAAGCACTTATTTGCCAGAAGTGCTACATGAAGTATCTTCGGAACAAAAATCAGCCTGAACCTGAACCCGAGCAGAACCAGGAAATAGAGGAAGAAGACGACTCCCCGTCCCATATCCTGCCGTTGCTGACCCTTCATGATCTTTTGAATGGATCATCTTCACACAAAAAATGCTGTCTCTGTCTTGTTACCTTTGCAAGAAATGGAACAAAATCATCAGTCTTACCAAAACGTGCAAGACATCACCTGATCTATTCACACAAACTGTGGTGTCCCACCTCATCCCGCGTCTGCTCCATTCACCTTATTGGTAACGACTTAGATCCGTCTACAGAGGTTGTCCTTGATGGTAGAGGTTCCTTGGAATCTCAGTTACCATCAAAATCGTCCGAAATCATTAATGACCTCCTAGAGGTGTCGCACGTCCTTTCACAGAACCAGTCTGCGTTTACAATAAGCTTTTCTTCTCTTGATGACTCGGCATGCATGGCCTGGACAGGTTGGTCCAAAGATCAGTTCCTCGAAATCCACTCGCACTGTTCCCCATATCTTTCATCTGGTATATATACCAAGACTACACACGATGCTCTATTACTGTTCTGGGTAAAACTGAAAACCGACATTTCCTGGAGTCAGTGTTCTTCTCTTTTTGGAATTTCCAAGTCAAGTGTGTCCAAAACTTTCCACTCCATAGTACAGGCATTAGACACATCGATAGTCCCACAATTTCTAGGTCCGGATCACTTGACAAGAGAACAGTTGCTCGGGCACAATACTGTCTTTTCAGAAGCATTTTTTGGAGATAAAGCCACTGCCATATTAGATGGCACCTATATTTATATCCAGAAAAGCTCCGACCACAAGCTCCAGAGAATGTCCTACTGTGGCCAGAAGAAGAGAAACTATCTCAAATTCATGAGCATCGCCTTACCAGATGGCTACATTCTGGACACAGTAGGACCATTCACTGGCAGCGAAAATGATGCTACAATTACAAAAAAAGTCATGGACAAGCTAGTTACTTGGCTACAACCAGACGACAACGTTGTCGTTGACCGAGGTTTTAGAGATGTCCTACCAGTTCTCGAAGCCTCTGGCCTCAATGCTAGCATGCCGTCATACCTGAAACCCGGTCAAAGTCAACATTCTGACGTCCAAGCAAATCTTGACAGAACTATCACCAAATCGAGGTGGATTGTGGAATCCTATCATGGTCGTCTGAAACACTGGACGTTCTTCCGAACGCAATTGGTGTCTAACAGCTTTATCAATGTCATCGAGGCTTTGCTTCGAACCGTCACAGCCTGTCTGAATGGTATTAGAGGACCGATCTACCAGAGATCTCCAGAGAGAGATGCCAAAGATAGGCTAATGGCTGAACGTATGAAGGACCGTTTGACAACACCGAATGGTTTAGCTCAGAGAGTCAAGACAGATCCGGATCTATCTAGACGGGCAAGGTCCGAGTTTGTCAAGATGGATGCATCTTCCGTACTGTTTCCCCGTCTCGATCTTGATTACTTGAGAACCATTACGTGTGGAACGTATCAGATATCTCTGGCTCCTGGTTACATCGCCGAACATTTAAGTGATGACGGAGACTATGAGGTGTGGCTTTACCAGCACTCCCCAGACCTTCTCCGATGTCAAATACATTCTCGACACAAAAGCCAAACGAAATATAACGTTTGGATACGGTTCACCGTTTCACCCGATGTTGAGGCCCCAATAAAGGACTACTACTGCCAGTGCCCAGTTGGAGAGAGAACGATGGGAATGTGTGCGCACATCTCCAGTATCTTGTACTACCTTGGGTATTACAGGACGCTGGAAAACCCTCGACCATTACAACCACAGGTAAAGAAATTCCGACAAAACTTGAAATAGTTTTCCATGCGGCAACGGAGTGCATATGTCGAAAGTATGTTTGGGGCTCGATATGAAAGATCCCCGTTACCATGTGACTAACCAAACTTATAAATATAGGTATTATACAATCGCCCGTAGCTATGAACACTCCCGTAAATGCGAAAACCAACCAAAATCATAAGGAACACGTTTTGTTTGTTGTTCTGTCTATTTGTCAGCCAATGTCTTCAACCACGGGGACTTGTGAAGTAGCCATCTTGGATTTTTTTTATGAAAAAGTGTTTCTCTCACTTTTTTTCATATCTGTGTACATATTCTCAACATACCGAGCAAATACTCTCGTTTTTTTGTTAATTATCTAAAGAAAGTCGAAAATCGGCAATTCAACCATAGGCTAATTCAACCCAACATTTGAAAATGTTCCACCACTTACATTTTGATGATTTTTCCTCTCATCAATAGCATATTACGTACTGTTTAATAGGATAAAAATTGGTTTGCATCCAACGCCCATAAAAGGGTGTATTCTCTAAAAAACACAGTTTTTGTGTCTAAAATGTTATCATCGAAAATGGCATTTTTGAGATTGTTTCTTCCATAAAACAGCCAAATGGCGCGATGGAAACATGATTTTTTGTCACAATCATGCCATGAATGTATTCTTTACGGTGACCATCATTTGATTAGATTTTCATTAATATTTTACATAACATGCACATTTTATCAACACTTAGACAGCTTCTGAAAGGTACAACTTTGAGGAGCCATAAAAAACAAACCAAGTGACCTAAATCTTTATACTTTATAGATTTGTGACCACAACGGCATGGGCAATGCACCACCAACAGGAAATTTGAATCAGAGAAGGGGCCGTTTTGGAAACCGGCCCTTTCTAGGAAATAACAAAACTTCAAAGTCAATCATACAACCTGAACATGAAGGTAGAACGAGTACTATATGTTATATAATGAAATGAGATTATGACTCATTGTGAAATAAAAGACATAGATCTCAATCGCATTATACAGTAACAAAACGTTTATAGCAAGAATTTGAAACAGCTTATATTTCTTAATATACGACTTCTCTTAACTGTTGCCTGAATCAAGTACTTACTTAAATTTCTAATAAGTTTAAATTTTTTGCTAGACAGTAGCTCTATTAATTTAAACACAGAAGGACGAATACGATAATATGGCTTGATATACGATACTCTTAATTCTAAAAACACAGGACACATAAGAATGAAATGAAACTCATCCTCGACATATCCAAGATCACATAAAGTACACAATCTCTGGTTTCGAGGCACTGCATTATATCTACTTGTCTCTATATTAAGGTTATGTGCTTGCAATCTATATTTTGCAAGAATACATTTATTTTTTCTAAATAGCGGTTTTGTAAAATACCATTGTAAATCAAAACGGTCAACAATATGTTTATACAATAAACATTTTGAAGATGTCTCGAATATGTTTCTCGTTTCCTGAATAAAAGTATCCTTCATGCGTTGTATATATAATAATAAAAAAGATTTCTCATTTGGTACACATTGTGCCAACCACACATCTCCAAAACCCAACGTACACAAATCACGTCTCAGATGATAAACCCAATTTGCTTTACAATTTGGTTTCCTGTTATAAAGCTCTAAAAGTTCATCGTAACAGGCCCTCAAAATACAGTTATTAGTCTTTAATATTTGCAGCCAGTACTTTACAATAGCAATCCTACACCCTCAAGGTAGGGGATGATTATTTTTCTCCCATTTTGGAAATCAGGTATTTGTTAAATGTACCTGCCCATTAGTAGGCCAGTATTCAGATTCTTTATTAGCCNCACACATACAACCCCACCCCACCCCCACACCTACACACACCTACATACATAATCAGGTGAGTGATAACGAAATATTTGAACACATTATAATACGATTGTACATGCATACATAATCATTAATCCTTAAATACTAAATTACTAAATACTTAAGACTATAATTAAATACTAAATACTTGAACACATTAAGGGTTTTCACGTTTCCTCGTAGCATAATATAGGTATTTCCCAGTGTTACATAGTTCTTTGACATTATTTACACGCAAAAGTTTTATTAATTTGAACACACTTGGATTTCTGTTGTAAAATGAGCAGACAGTAGCTGTCCATTACTAAACACAATAATGGACAGCTACAGGTACTATATAATGTACATTGAGAACAAAGGCTGGTGTCATAATTGTGTTTTAAGTCTATATAATAGTATAGAAGATATGCCCCGGACCAACTTTTTCAAAAATTAAGGTCAAATGTGAAAGTTATATAAAAAACTTTTCTTTACACTTAATTAATACATACGTTATATTGATTACGCATGTTCATATTCTGGTATGACAGAGTAGACTCACCAAAAAGATGAGGAACATGAGTTTTAAATACACAAACTTCTTTTTCATATTATTTTGAAACTTAACTACAGAAAAAATACTTTGCCTTTGTGGTGCTGCTCCTACACTTAGAAAGCCCGTCACGATATTGTGTTGATTTTGCGGTTAACATACCATCAAAAGAGCAGCATCAACTAATTATAAGGACAAACCATTTCCCGAGTGAAGAATGGCCAAATTTATTTTGTAGGTTGAAAGGCATCCTCGATATTCCAGGGGTTGCGTTCAATCAGGTTCTGTGCAGAAAGCGTAACCTCGGCCTAGAATTTCGAGGATGGTTGAATGGGAAATGGACGAAATGGTAACGATGGTAGCCGTGCCATATGATATTTATAAAATGGCTAGTTCAGGACTTCGTTTCTTCAGTTAATAGAAATCGCTATATAATGATGAAATGCAAAGATTAACAATGTTTCAATATATATGTCAATAGGTCGCTTAAATATACAGAACGTTAAGAATAGTATACGTAAAAAGAGGTCCATCTGCCCATCTCTTCTTTTATTTGCAGATTCGGAGCAAAGACAAACAGCTCAATAATAAATGCAAAGCTTGCTTTGAACACAAGCAGTAACTGAAAACGTATTTTGCGATCTTTCGAAAACGTCTGTTCCCTTTATAAAGAAAAGAGTTCAAATGATTGGTGTCTCGACTCTGTAACACTGAAAACAGCTCACTAAGCCACAATGTAACAAATTCAGCTTTCGGAATATACCTAGACTTTTCGCCATACAGCAATATAATACTGCAGTCAGTCAGAGTGACTGGTAATAAGTTTACCCATTCCGCCCCTGAGTTAATGTTAAAATGGTGTCATAAAGATGACTTAGTTGGTGGCCCCTTGTCTCTGTTCAGCTTTCCTCCTTTCCTTCTAATCCAGATGGATTCTTTTATTTTCTTCGCTTTCGAGTTGTCTTTTCTTATAAGCACTCTAGAGTTGTTCTTATCTATGATGTGGTTGTGTATGTTTGCATGGTCTGTAAGGGCTGATTTATTGTATTTCTAGTGTAGACTTGCTGTTTCATAGATTCAGAGTCTTTCTGATGTTCTTTTAAGTGTGTTCCAAATTTCCGGCCAGTTTCCCCGATGATTTTTGAGGTCGCAGCTGTTACATGGAATTTGGTAATCCACCACTGTTTTGTCTTTCGTCTCAGGTGAACTTTGATAGTTGCTTAATTGGTGGTGTTGTGAGGTCGCATGGGCGTGCTGATGTGATGTTTGCGCAACACTATTGAAAGTGCTTCAGACACCCCTTTTATGCATGGTATAGTGACCATGCCGTTAGTTTTTTCTCTCCGTGTTTGTATGTATGTGTATCTAAGGGCCATTCCAATTACATTTATTTTCCATTTGTTTCTCTTCTTTCCTTATCAACCATTCGCGATATCCACATGTTGTCGGAGCTTCTTTAATATGTTGGTTTCCAATGTCCATGTTTTCCTGTTCAGTTACGATGTTATTGCATCTGTCCAGGAGACTGCGAACTACGCCCCAACTTCTGATGCAGTGGATGGTGTGAATTGATGTTCAGTTACTGGTCTGTACGAATGTTTTTTCGGTATACCAGCAAGAAAGAAATTGTTCCGTCTTCCTCTTCTGATGTAAATGTTATTGCACCTATATCATCAACCTGGTTATGCGAGTTGATAGGCTGTTTACCTCACCTTTCTTGACTACTTCTTAGATGTCGTAACAAGTGTTTTGTATAGTTACGGACGACACTCCATCGGAGCAGTTGTGATGACCACCTGCTCCATGAATAAATGAGCAACATTAGGTGATACTTGGCTCCCCCAAAACTTTTGCAGGTAACCTTTGTCCCTGAATGAAAAATAAGTGGTGTTGAGAATAAACTCCAATAACTCAATGAAGTTATTAACATCCATTAAAGGGCGGAATGAGTAAACATATTACCCGTTCATTTGACTGCCTGTAGAGTGCTATATGGAGAATGTCTCGTTATAATTACTATTTCGTCACATTGTGGCTTAGTTAATTGTTTTCAGCGGTTTAAAGTCGAGACATCGGTCATTTGCACTCGTTTTCGAAAGCTCGCAAACTAAGTTTTCAATTACTGTTTGTGTTTAAAACAAACTTAGCAATGATTATTCATCGCAAACTGATGAATCGCATTCCGAAAACAGTTCAATAGGTTGACGTAAGCATCAGGGGCGTTATTCAGTGGGTGCGAAGGGCAGTGGAGAGGGTATCGCATTGTGTCTGGCACAGGGAATAGAATGGTCGCTAATTGATTTTCTGATATAGACAGCTACTGATCACCTCTGGCATTATCTAGAAGACTTTCCAGCGTGGGTGTCGATACATATCCATTGATAGAAGGCCCAGTTTGATGACGTTGATTGAACATCATCCAGTAGCTTTGTTGCAGAACACGTCGATAATTTAACAAAAAGACATGCACTCCGATTAAATACATCGTTATACAATTGCAGTTTGCTGTTCATAATAACGTATAACGGGTAGGGGTTAATGATGCTTTGAGAAATTGCATTAATTGATTTTTACTTTTATGAGGTATAATCATGTTTAAACACGTTTTCACAAAGGAAAATTATACGAAAACAAGTGAAAGTAAGGTATTATTTTATTTCAATTTCACCAAACTACTTATAAGATACATGTTGTAAAATATAACTAACACAAACTAACAAACAGTACATGAAAAAAACCTTGTTAGATATAAAGCAATTTTAAAAAATGCCCGTGAAAACTATAGATGGAAAATTTACAAATAAAAAAAAATTTGAGTGATGAGATTGAGTGATGAGATTGATTGAAGAGATTGCACTGACCAGTTTCTAATGAGGTGAATTTTCATGCATTACAATGTGGAACGATAAATGCACCACAAACATTTTTCGGCAGAAGTAAAAAAATATTTGATACCAAAAAATCGAATATTGGATACTATTTGTTTCCATACTTAATAGACTGTATAAATACAAAATAAGTTGCATACCAGACAAATTATTTTGGTGTATGCAAAAACTGAATTTAAAAGTATGCATATGCAAATACTAGTATATTTGTGAGTATTCAATTTCGTAACATTCACTCTGCATATGCAAAAAAAAACTAAAAAAAAATGGGAATTTTTTGGTTATGCAGTATTATGTGTGCATATGCAAAATTGGGACGCACATAGTACTCATCGCGCCATCAATTATAATCACAATCCCCAAAACATGTTCTGGGCGAATATTTACATTTAATACAACAGAACACAACATTTTGTTACAGGGTTATCATGATTTGAAAGATTGTGTCTTATATCAACATAACACGATTTATTGACACAATAACAGCCAGATTTAATCATCCAAAGGATACGCTCTCAACACACAGTAATATGAAACAACCTCACTTAAAACGTTAGGGAGAGCAACTCTCGGGATTTTGGGGCTGTTTTCAGGGAAAGATCAACCACATCACATAAACATGTATGTAAAGCACATAACAATCGTCCATCATAAACCATGATTAGGTGGCAGATGGTAAAAAAGTGGAGATCAACATTTGTACGGAGATTCATATGCTGTCTTTTTCAGAATTCATCTTGTATGCATCATCATGAGCTGCTATGATGTAAAGTGAAACATAGGTAAGTTTTTTTCTTTGTTTTGGCTTTCGTGTTTCAAACAAAAATATTTCATATAAACTAAGGCAATGGCCGGAGCTAGCCAACTGAATGGCAGCCTTGAAATGCTATCTTACTGAAATGCCATAATATAACTTAACATTAGAGCATGGCGCCCAAATCCGTCACATAAATATGACTATGGCGCTAACCAGAGCTATCTAGGAAAGTATGCTGTAACGAGGTGTGCGAGAGGACACAAACGAAACGACAGAAGTCTAAAATATCAATGTTGGTGTCTATCGTGTCCCGAAGGAGACATTGAATTTAAGAGTCAATTTTGCATCCAGTCATATGTTAGTCGCCTCTGACGACTTTGTCAAAGCAGGCCGAGTCTTTTAAAACGTCTCCTATTATGCAAAGGAAACAAAAGAAATCTAAGGTTTTATAGCAAATATAATAACGAAGTTAGATTGAATTTGACGGCATACAGTTTTTTTGTATATCAGCTGTACTTTGCTATATCACGGAATTAGATTAGATGTATTATCTTAGTCCGTGGCTATATATAGCAATCACTGAAACGTAAATCAATACATTAGTTTATTGATTGTCATCAGCACTGCTCCCTGTATTTGAACATCAGTTATATAAACCGCTTTGAACTTCACCATATTACATGTGCCCGAAATTCCTCTGGCCCCGACACAAGACTTTCATATTTTGACAAACAGAGGTCTTGTAAGCCCAAGTTTCCTCTGGCCCGGACACCAGACATAGACATTTTGACGGATAGAAAACCAGACATCTATCTGTGGTGGTATGGCTAACAGAAGCATTTTAACCTTAGGGAGCAAACTTAAAATCATTTTGGATTTACTTTGCCATAGCTTACAAATATTCCTTAACTTACTGATATTCCTTGAGCTTTCCAATAGGGAAGCATTATTGAAGCTAAGGAAAATATCCTGTACTGCAGATTTTCCCTTAACTTCTAAAATGAAAAATTAGTTTGTACAACATTTGAATACTTGTGAATTCATTTAAAATACATTCGACTTTAATGTAGGTATATCTGAATTGAACGTCCTTACACATATATATACATATAACATGTTAGCTCACACTTCCCCTCTCCATGAATTGGTATAAAAAATAAATGAATATTTGAACGAGATCTTCCTTCCTGGGTATAATTGACACTGTGGCAGTTATATTACCATTTTAAAAACAAATCTGTACTTTCGCTTCAATGAACATAAACATGTATATATATTCCCTGTCGAAATGTGTTTGTTCCCATGCCAGACTGGGAGATATATCTATATAGGATTTAAAATATATATAGTAATTTCTCACTTCATCAATATCACCGGTAATAAATGAACATTGTTGTAATTATATCGCTTTCTGTACATATTTCTTGCATTTGTGGCGGCAATCTCTTCCGTGTAAATAGTGGTATTGCTGTCCTTTCTTTGTGATGCATTAGCAATGGCACTGGTTGCTGTTTGGTGTATGTCTGAATTTTGTAGTGGCCTTGGTTGCTATGTTTTGTGTATGTCTCACGTTCGTGGTGGCCTTGGTTGCTATGTTTGGTGTATGTCTCAAGTTCGTGGTGGCCTTGGTTGCTATGTTTTGTGTCTGTCTCACGTTCGTGGTGGCCTTGGTTGCTATGTTTGGTGTATGTCTCAAGTTCGTGGTGGCCTTGGTTGCTATGTTTGGTGTATGTCTCACGTTCGTGGTGGCCTTGGTTGCTATGTTTAGTGAATGTCTCACGTTCATGGTGACATTGGCTGCTATGTTTTGTGAATGTCTCACGTTTTTGGTAGCCCTTGTTGCTATGTGATTTGTGAATGTCTCACGTTCATGGTGTCATTGCGCTTAATTGGTTGCTATGTTTTGTGAATGTCTCACGTTTTTGGTAGCCCTGGTTGCTATGTGATTTGTTAATGTCTTACGTTCATGGTGTCATTGCGCTTAATTGGTTGCTATGTTTTGTGAATGTCTCACATTCCTGGTGGCATTGGTTGCTTTGTGTTGTGAATGTCTCACGTTCGTGGTGTCATTTGTTGCTATGTGTTGTGAATGTCTCACGTTCATGGTAGCTATGGTTGTCGAGCTTTGTTATTGTAACGTGTGTGGTCATGCTGCATGTTCTGTTAGGGCTCTATCTGCTTGTTGTGATATTTTGTGTTAGTGGTAGCACGTCTTCGAATGTTTTGTCATCCTCGTGTTAGTGGTGGAATGACTCGCCGTGTTTTGTCATCCTTGTGTTAGTGGTGGCACGACTCGCCGTGTTTTGTCATCCTTGGGTTAGTGGTGGAATGACTCGCCATGTGTTGTCATCCTCGTGTTAGTGGTGGAATGACTCGCCGTGTTTTGTCATCCTTTTGTTAGGGTTGGCACGACTCGCCGTGTTTTGTTATCCTTGTGTTAGTGGTGGCACGGCTCGCCGGGTTTTGTCATCCTTGTGTTAGTGGTGGCACGACTTCCCGTGTTTTGTCATCCTTGTGTTAGGGGGGGCACGACTCGCAGTGTTTTGTCATCCTTGTGTTAGGGGTGGCACGACTCGCCGTGTTTTGTCATCCTTGTGTTAGTGGTGGAATGACTCGCCATGTTTTGTCATCCTCGTGTTAGTGGTGGCACGACTCGCCGTGTTTTGAGAGTCCAGCTAACACTGCACCAGATCCAGCCATACAGAACCCAAGCATTAATATCAGGATATTTCGTTTTCCCTGCAAATACAACAAAGAACAAGGTTACCGCGAGCGGTATATAATACGCCCATCACACATTGAATGAGCAGTTGTTTATATGATTGAAATATATGAAGTATTTGTGAGTATTTGATATTAAAGGAGAAATCATTCAACATAACTGGTAGATCAATGAGTGCAATACAACATCATGGAACGCATGCATCGCATTAATGAAACCAAGGGGAATAACTCCAATAATTACGGTCAGATAATAATGGTTATCAAACTTGTCCAAGCTTCTACGGAAATTAACCTTCGTCCATAAAGGGGCATAACTCCACAAATTATGGTCGAATAATGGCGGTTATCGAACTTGTCCGAGCTTTCATGGTAATTAACCTTGTTGTGAAGTTTGAAGTTAATCCGTTAATAATTACTCGAGATATCGAGCGGACACTGTTTCGGCAAGTCCATAAAGGGGCATAACTCCACAAATTATGGTCGGATAATGGCGGTTATCGAACATGTCCGAGCTTTCATGGTAATTAACCTTGTTGTGAAGTTTGAAGTTAATCCGTTAATAATTACTTGAGATATTGAGCGGACATCGTTCGCATGCCCGCCCGCCCGCTCACGTGATAACATAATACGTCCCCGTCTTCGATGGGCGTATAAAAAGTGATGCAATAATGTCTTAATGCCTCTTAACAATATACAGTGTTTCAAGATAACGTTTTCTATAAAATGTTGAACTCCTACCTTTTTATGTATAACATTATTTCAATACCCAATAAGTGTATCACTCAGTTTGAAGGCAAATACTGATACACTTAGAGATGTAAAGATAAAAGATGAAATGATGAATCTCTCTTTGATTGATGTCCGAGGGGGATACTTCAAGTGTATTGAGAATACTGATTGAGTCATGCCCCTTGTGTGTACACTACATGTGTGCGGGTAATCATTGTATGAACGTTGTATCTATTGTTATTGTTATTCTGTTATTTTAGGGTCCACAAGTAAGTTCCACTTGGGATACAATGTTACTCGATAAACCAAGGAGGAGTTTGTCTTCAGTTTTAAAAACATACAACCCCTATATAGCTACTATCAAAATGATAATGGAAAAAGTATCTATTGAGAACACTCACTCTTATTTCCTTGAAGACAAATATGCCGAGAATGGAAGCCACAACAGAAGGAAGTGTGGTTATAATGGGGAACGCCACTGGTTCAGACAGGATCTTGTTAGCGACGAACCATGATGAAGTGGCTGCAGCCCACATGATGCCGGAGACGACTCCTGGTACAATGACCCGTGGATATACACGTGGTCGGTTCTTCTTGATCAGGGCATATATACAGAAATACACGGTACTAGAGAGGTAGATCCCACAGAAACACGCAAAAACATAATCCAGACCTGTAACACAAAGTTCAATGTAAAAGACAAACTCAACAGGTCTTGGTACCGAGTCCTAACTGTTAATCAGTGATTTAGTGTAGGGTACGAATCAAGTAATAATGCTTATAGGACATAGAATCTTCAATGATTTGTTTTACTGCTTAATTACCCACTGTTTGGTATATATCTTTTAAAACTGATGATTTATTCAAGTATTAAACGGATCTGTATGACATTAATGTCCTGAAGCCATGAAAAGGGAGCTAAATCAAGGTATAAGAAAAAATGTACTTGAACAATTAATTTCTTTGACCATTTATATGTTAATTAGTTAGCCATTCCATATGTGATTAAACATTCAGAAATGAAGATGCTACAGTGTGACAAAACTGTGACAGTGAAGCTCAAAAGAGGTATTCTTACAATAGTTACAGAAAGATTTATTTTTTTAAATCATTTACCAGAGGCTATGCATCCCTAACATAGACCCAAAATAGTTTCATCAATAGTACGATAATATTTATTTCTTTTTGTTGGGCTCCGTATCTCTGTATCAAGGCATACAACACCGTTCCTTTATGTGGTGTTTTATTTCCTTGTCCAAAGAAGTTTTTATAGCAAAATTGGTAAAAGAACTATCAACTGTTCAAAAGGAGAAGGCATTTACAAAATTTAAAACAACCTCAGTTTGTCAGTTTTTGACATTGCCCATCATCCCACAGGAAAGCTTACTGTTTCTGTATACAACCAATGTCCACTAGAACCAGGAACATGTATACTTCGGAAGCAAAGGATTTTGTTGAGATCATAATTATGTATATGTGTATGATTATAGGGAGTAATGACCTGGGATGAAGTCCCAAAGATAGGACCAGACCCCTTCGCCAATCCTAAAGTAGTTGTCACTTATGCCTAACCATTGTTAATATTCTTTAAGGCTTGGTTTCTTGACCATTTGATGTAATGACTTGGATAAAAGTTGAAAGGGGTGACAACAGACCCCAAAGTAAATCTTAGCAGCATTAATGTATTCTTATTTTTATGACTAGCAATTATATGCTCTTCAAATGCAATGATCTGAAGCTTTCTTTGTTTTGAAACTTTGCCTACCACAGTGTTGCAGACCCCAGGGTAAATCATGGAAGCATGATTGACTTTGTCTCGTCATGCTC
Source organism: Mizuhopecten yessoensis (assembly GCF_002113885.1). Taxonomy (NCBI): domain Eukaryota; kingdom Metazoa; phylum Mollusca; class Bivalvia; order Pectinida; family Pectinidae; genus Mizuhopecten; species Mizuhopecten yessoensis. Next base: position 477,014 of record NW_018407895.1, on the reverse strand, counting down.
AGCAATGACATTAATTATGGTTATAGGGTGGGAATCTCAATGGTTTCTATGTTTGTACCAAGAGACTAAGTCAGGCTGGATCCAGAGGTTCATTCTAAAATTGCATGATTGTGTCCCTCTCCTCATGCCAAGCAATTGCATAGATTGCTAATTGAGTGGAAATATAGTATCAGACAAAGGGACTAAGTCTTCACGAGCAGGGCTGGACCCCAAGGCTAATCATGGAAGCATGGTTTCATTTTTAGGATTGTGATTTGCAGGGGCTGGTAGCTTGGATTTATTTCTCTTTATATTTATTATGTGTGTATACATGTATTATTATATAGTGGAATCCTATTTGAGTAGTATAATTCTACACCCAAAGATCATGTATAGAGTCTCAACTACTCTAGATCAACTTCGGGAAAAAATTGGTATCTTAACAGAAGTGAAAAGGAATTTCTAGATATACCTCTGTTAACCCTGTTAAGCCCTGCCACTTCCTTGGGCATCACTCTTCCTTTATATAAAAGTGATTCCCTTTGGGGATGCTCCAAATCATATTTAGTTAAAATCCCCTTATCTTTATGAGGAGAAGGATTTTAAAAAAGTTACTTTCCCCTTTTGGGCATATCCTCTCTTCCCCAAGGAAAGGCATAGCCTCTCTTTCCCAAGGAAAGGCATAGCCTTTTTTATACAAAATTTAATTCATTACAGAAGGATTCTCCATATTGATTTCGTTTAAATGCCTTAACCCATATGTAAAAAGTTTTTTATAGAATTTAGAATTTAGAAGGCCAAATCATGTACCAGCCTTTATTTACCCTATTTGGCCCAGCCCCTCCTCCCTAAGGTGTAAATTTATTACAACAATCAGTCTACCTTGCCTGACATTGCTCCAGATTATTTTTTGTCAAAATCCCCACAGCTGTTCTAGACCAGGAGTGTTTAAAACAAAGATGACCTTTGGATGACAGACTACTATGGTTGCCATGTCATGGAATAAGCTCATGTACATGTATATGGTCCTTTTGGCCAAGTGAGCTCGTATGAAATTAACTAGTTGTCCAGGTGACCTGGTAAGAATTAAACTAAAATAAAATAGCATATTTATTTAAAGATACCTACCTTGCTTGCTAGCTGAAGGGTAAGATTTGTTGTTGCTTTGTATATACAGGGACGGAGTGAAGATCTGTCCATATAGCATTCCTGATATAACTGACAGCAATATACCCCTGTAATATAACATCCCGTTAATTAATACTTACAGCATAATTCTCCTGTTACACAATATACTGTTAACTCATGCCTTGGCCATTATTCTCCTTCGGGTAATTCTAGGCTGCTTAATATACACAGCTAAAACGTCTACATTCCAATTGTTGAAGAGAGTAGATGCTGCAGTTGCAAGCCCAACTCCTAGTTGAACAGATGTTACCAAGAATAATTTCATGGTCAGTAACATGCTCTTTCGCATGAAGTTAAATATAATATTGCCAGTGATTATTTCATCCTCATGTTAAACATGTTACCTGTGATAAACTCATGCTCTGTAATAAGCCCAACCCTCAAACAGATGTTACCAGTGATAATCCCATGCTCTGGGTAACATGCTCCCCCCCACCAAAGTTAAACAGATGTTACCTGTGAATGATAAGCTCAAGCTTGGTGATAAGCCTTCCCACCAAGTTAAACAGATGTTACCAGTGATAAACCAATGCTCAGTGATAAACTAACCCTAAGGTAAACAGATGTTACCAGTGATAAACCAATGCTCAGTGATAAGCTAACCCTAAGGTAAACAGATGTTACCAGTGATAAACCCATGCTCAGTGATAAGCCCACCCCAAGTTAATCAGAGATTAACAGTGATAAACTCATGTTCAGTATTAAGCCCACCCCTAGTTAAACATGTTACCTGTGATAAGTTCATACTCAGTAATCAGCCCGACCCTTATTTAAACAGATGTTACCTGTCATGAACTCATACTCAGTAATAAGCCCACCCCCTACTTAAACAGATGTTACCTGTGATAAAACTCAAACTCAGTAATAAGCCCACCCCCTACTTAAACAGATGTAACCTGTGATAAACTCACACTCAGTAATAAGCCCACCCCCCTACTTAAACAGATGTAACCTGTGATAAACTCATACTCAGTAATAAGCCCACCCCCTACTTAAACAGATGTAACCTGTGATAAACTCATACTCAGTAATAAGACCACCCCCTACTTAAACAGATGTTACCTGTGATAAACTCATACTCAGTAATAAGACCACCCCCTACTTAAACAGATGTTACCTGTGATAAACTCACACTCAGTAATATTTAGCCCACCCCCTACTTAAACAGATGTCACTTGTGATAAACTCATACTCAGTAATAAGACCACCCCCTACTTAAACAGATGTTACCTGTGATAAAGCTCAAACTCAGTAATAAGCCCACCCCCTACTTAAACAGATGTTACCTGTGATAAAGCTCAAACTCAGTAATAAGCCCACCCCCTACTTAAACAGGTGTTACCTGTGATAAAACTCAAACTCAGTAATAAGCCCACCCCCTGCTTAAACAGATGTAACCTGTGATAAACTCATACTCAGTAATAAGCCCACCCCTTACTTAAACAGATCTAACCTTTGTTAAACTTATACTCAGTAATAAGACACCCCTTACTTAAACAGATGTAACCTGCGATAAACTCACACTCAGTAATAACCCCACCCCCTACTTAAACAGATGTTACCTGTGATAAACTCATATTCAGAAATAAGCCCACCCCCTACTTAAACAGATGAAACCTGTGATAAACTCATATTCAGTAATAAGCCCCCCCCCTACTTAAACAGATGTTACCTGTGATAAACTCATACTCAGGAATAAGCCCACCCCCTACTTAAACAGATGTTACCTGTGATAAACTCACACTCAGTAATATTTAGCCCACCGCCTACTTAAACAGATGTCACTTGTGATAAACTCATACTCAGTAATAAGCCCACCCCCTACTTAAACAAATGTTACCTGGGATAAACTCATATTCAGAAATAAGCCCACCCCCTACTTAAACAGATGTTACCTGTGATAAATCCATCAGATGAGTTTTATATCCAGAAATACATTAACAAACAAATTTTAAATGTACCCATATCACTCCCACACCCAGGACAACACCATCCCACTCTTCACAGGACTTAGGCTCATTGTCTAAAAGTAAAAGTCACATACACTACTCTCTTCTTTCCTGGAGATAGTCTGTCAAGGAAGGTATTGTCTGGGGATTCGTGGCATAAACCATTTACAGATTTCTGAAATGAGATGAAACATTTCAATTACATTATAAAAGTATCACAGAACATTAATTTAATTCCAGTGGGTTTTTTTAAACACTGAAATATCTAAAAAAAATAATAATATATATATATAAATAACATTTGTTTTTATATTGTTTGTAACACTATTAATATTTAAATATTCATTGCTTGATTCTTACAATAGAAATATAGGAGATTTCTGTAACCTCAGTGAATATTTTGTTGCTTTTTTCCCAATACACTGATCAATTGGAGACATACATTCACTGTGAAAACTAACAAAACTCTATGATTTCATAATAAATTGTCTTTACACATCACTGAGATGTATTTTACATGTTCGGAATGACATTCATCAGTTTGGTATGATTAATAAATGCCAAGTCTATGCATTGTTTGATTTGTGTGATTTTGCGTCTTTTGATTGACAAAGAAAACAGACATTATTTAAAGCTAGCAAGACAAGTTTTAAAGTCCTGTTGTTGTTCAAAACAAACTGAGCAGTTATACTTTTTTTTATAAATTCAATTTTTGTGAAAAAGTTCAAATAATTCACATCATATTATGAGACACAACTCGTATAAATCACAAAAAAAGGATTGTCCTCTCTGCAGGTTCATAGTAACATACCCCCGGTCTGTTAAACAGTAAGTCCTCCTGTCCACTCCCCGTAGAGTACAAGGAATCGTTAGGGTTACCAAATGTCTGCAATTGAAGGGATACTTTATTTTACTTCCTTTTTTCATATATTCAAAAACAAACTGAAACAACGTAAAAGTGTTATATTTCAAAATAACAGGGACAATGGGTAATAAAAAAACGTACTATTTCTGAATGTAATTTCTTGCTGTTTTGCAACCATGTACATAGGTAGTACTCACACTAGATATTAAGGCGTCAGAGTCCTCGTCTTGGTCGCTGGTTTCGCCATCAGTAGGGGGCTTTATGGTACTCTTCACAAAGGAAAACACTACAGCACTGTAATATACAAATAGCACTATCAGCAGGATTAATGGTATGACTAACAATCGTATCATGAATTACAGTACATTACATACACTTTGTGGTGGGTTTATAAGTACATGGTATACATTTGAAACTCTCAGTATGCTGGTTACCTTGAGACTGCTACCGCCACTCCTACATAGTTCATTGTAGGATCATCAGGGATCTCCTGTGTGATACCAAAGAAACCAAACCTGTGGAGTTAATATAAAAACACATAACTATGAAACGTTCAGAATTATCACATGTGCTGGTTGTGTCAGTACTATTATTGAAATTTAAACTCCATCAATATCATCCACAAGTGTCATCGGTAAGTTTGGTCTTCCCTCCTTCAGTACATAAATCATTACAAATATGTACTTTGTTTGTATTTAACAATGAAGCATTATTAGGGTATGGTTTGAATTTCTCTTTCATTCATATCTTAAGGAGCTGACTGCCCCTAATCACCTCCTAGTCAGGGGGATCTACTGGAGCTTCACCATTAGCCTTGTAATAAGATGAATCTAAGAACATGTAAAAATTATTACCATTTTTTTCCCCCCTTACTTACATACAGTTTAGATAGTTATTCACTGTCAACTGTTGACAATCTCTGCTATTATTTGTGTTAACCTTCCTTGATTAAGCACTAGTGAAAACAATTGGGTATCCATCGTAGATTCCTACAACCCACTTACGACACACAACAACGTGGGCATTGGTTCTCTCCTCCATTTGGAAACCTGTTTTTGTTTGTTTTTACATTAGGCAGAACTTAACGGTTTTCTTTCACCAACTTCATTGATCATTTCTACCTTCTACATCACACTTGCATTGTCACAGTCCCATCAATTGTCACTGACCATTGGATAGTTAATGGTTGAGAGAAGTTTCTAGATACTGACCTTCCAGTGGCCCAGCCACTAAGGAGATTGACCATTCCCCAAATGCAGAGTCCTAAGCCCAGGCCTATGGTTTTGATGATAGGGACCACCATGATGTTACCTGTAATTCAAAGAACCTGTCACAGTATATCTAAAAATATACAACAACATTTGATATAGCTCCCTATCTAGCTAACATAAGCCACTATAAAGCACTTTACAGTACATACATTGTAGATATACAGTTAATACAATTAGTATTTACATTAATCAATGCAATTTTTGAGGAATTGGCAGGAGCACCTGCCTTATCAGGCGCTTACTACTAGTCCTATGCCACCTGGCTTATATCTCTGTATGTATGTATGACTACGTGTGTGCTGGAGATGTAATGTGTTCTGTTTGTAGTGGGGCTGTGCTTCCAACGGTATCATTAATAGTGCCACCTCACTTAAGCGCTACAGCACAGATACCGCAACATCCACCCCAGACCATTTTATACTCCACCTGGGTTGTTGGAGTTGTGTGGGTAGGAGAAAAATACTTTCTCTGAATATTCCATGCGTACGACCACTTCGGAGATTGAACCCAGGCCGCCTGCATGCATGGAAGGCCGGAGTGTTAACCACTCGACCAATCCATCCATATTTCAGCATCCAAGGCAAGAAAATGGTTTTCATAAATATAATAACCATGCAAGTACATGAATGTACTGTAATATGCCTGGGCATCATTCTTACAAAGTACAACAATTTATGCTTCTTATATATATGGTTTTACCACAACCTAGGTTAATTGTAATGTAGGTCGTCTCAAAGCGGTTCACAAATTATTATCCGTGGTTATTACATGGGTCTTTGCAACCAGCCAATATCTTTCTCAACACCCTGAGTTCCGACTGAGTGAGGAGGATGACAACAATGGCAGGTCAAAATAATCACCTTTACTATTGTGTTATTTTTTAATGAGGGAAACATGAATCGTGTTTCCCTACAACAAATTAAAGGCATTAAGTGTATAATATCTTACCTGTCTCCCACAACACCCCTCCCAACATGACTATGGGGTAGAATGTACTTTGTCTCACTATCTGTATGACTATGCCAGACAACAGAATGGCACTGCATACAATCCACTGGAAAAACATCCCTAAAACAAGAAAGCAGATTGGAAATATGTACACGTTTTTGACAAACTACACCAGTGATTCATTTAATTTCATGCAATTTGCAAATACTCAGAGCAATTAAACGGGTTTAATGTGTTAATATTTCAAAGGAACACAACTTTTGTTTGATTAAAAAAAGTTTAAAACCAACAAATTTAAAATTAATCGTATTGTAACATTTTCTAAATCCTTTCTGTAATAAGTGATTTTTTTTATTATGAATGCACATCTTTTTCCAAGACTCAATACATCAACTCTTAACATGAAGATATCTAAATCTGTTCCTGCATTTATATTCCTTGACAAACTCAATGTAATGAATACTTAACTTTCATTGGTTACTACTTTAATAGGAATTTAAAATAGAGTTGTGTTTTTCCACAAGCACCTTTCTAGTCGACCAAAATGCCAATTGAGCTATATAAATACTAAAGGGAAATTCCCTCTAACACAAAGCTACAACAAATGCAATCGTAATCCTATATATCGATCAATTAAAATCTGCCACACTACTATATAAACTTGATCATACAAGGTATGTTTAATGTACAATGTTTAAATACCATCGCCAGTTTCGAACTTTTTCACAGGAGCAAAGTTAGTTCCATAACAAAGGACAGCAACTGCAACAGCAATATATCCGACAAACTCTGGGGTGGAATCACAATCAGGAGAAATGGTTGTCACATTTGGAGATATGGTTGTCATATTTGGAGATATTGTTGTCACATTTGGAGATATTGTTGTCACATTGTGAAAAGCTGTAGTGAGATTTCCAACTACATCATTCCAACGTTCCATCCCGAGATCTGAAATAAATCAGTACACAAATCAAAGTGTAAATTTAGTCGATGACTGTTGATATTCAAAGTAAACACTGGTCAATGGAGACCAAAGTCAGTGATATAGATATGGTTGGTCCACACAGGCGCTTGTATCTGGTATTTTATACCTTAGCTAAAACCCAAAATCCACTACTTACATATATATATATATGTAAGTAGTGGATTTTGGCTCAGGTATTAAATACCAGATGCAAGCGCCTGTGGTTGGTCATTGTCATAAAAAGTTAGACATCAAAGTTGATAACTATATGTGTACAAATGTGCTTTATTGTGTTATTTAATGTATTTAGTTGAAAGAATAACGTCCCGTTCGCTCCAAGTGTTTGAAGGAACGTTGTACCCGACCCGTTAATAAGTTTCTGTCTGTCTGTTACTGGAAGACCTCAAATTTGAGTATAAATTCCAGGATTGGAGGAGTGCGCTTTTAGTTTATATTGTTTCAGTTTGTAGTGCTGTCTTGAAGCTTTTAAGTTTTTGCAATTTGACGAGGTCTTCTGGTAGATTATTCCACTCTGTTGTTGTTCGAGGAAAACAATATTTTTTTAAATTTGTCCGTATTACACTGGAAATGTCGGTAATTTTCACTATTTTTTTTTATCTGGTACGGGTGTTTGATGGATTCAATATGTGATCTACAGGTATGGCCACTAGCCCCTTCACGATCTTATAAAAGAGGGCAAGCCGATGGTCTCTCCTGCGAGTTGTCTGAAAATGAATGGATTATCTCTAAGACACATAATTTTGATATCGACGTTTTGACTAAGATAATCAGCAACAGTCAGTCCTACACTTTGTTGTATCAATGTGAAGTTTGTATCGTTATCAATACTGTGTAACTAATCAGATTGACACTATTTACCTGTTATTGTTGATAGTTGTACGCTGACTAACTCGTCATATGATACAAAAGCGTCTGAGCGACGGAGATTCACCTCAAAATAGTTTTTCTTTCGTTTTGTACGATGATTACATTAAACAAACGAAGCGCGGGAGAGACTGACACAATTAATGGTTCCTGCCATTGTGGGATTTTATGGTATGATATATATTATACAGTTTGCGAAACGAAGGCCTTTATAGTTTATGTTTAGAACGAATAGGCATGTGTATTTGTCTATGGGGGTTATATTAGGCATCTATCTGTAATGCTAGACGCCTCGGCACTTGGTGAAGTCGGCACTTGGTTTCCTCGGCACTTATATTTTCGGCACTTGCCTTTTTATGACTTGGTTACCTCGGCACTTTGTGAAGACAAGTCGGTACTTATTTTTTCTAGTTTGATGTTTAAGTTGCAATTTAATCTGAAATCCGTTAATCTTTTGTTGGTATTTTGTGTCGTCGTATCCACAATTTGTGCCGAGATGACCTGTTACCATCTATCCTATCTATCTGTATATATATGTTATAACTTACAGTTATACCAGAGATCTGGTTATACCACGTACTTAGATAGAAATCTAATTCCGTGGTTAGCTTATATTACAGTGACTAATTGGTTTTAATGCGGAGGGGGCATAATTCTAAATGGCATATTTATTACCAAAAGGTATAGGCCTATTTAAAGCCTTTGAAATTTCATGTACACTGTATTACTGTAGCAGGTTCTTGACTGCATTGGTGATAATATAACAAATGACCAGTTTCATCATCTGTCTAGAGTTTCGACTCCCATGCATACCTTTTGGCTTCATTGCATTTTCCTTCTCCTTCAGCTGTTACAGTGGTGCCTGTGATCAATCCTATTGGCTCATGCCGTGACATGGGATGACCTTTTGGTAATAAATATGCCATTTAGAATTATACCTTCTGTAAAAACAAAGAGAATTTAACCAAATTTTGTATAGAAAATCCTTTGGCAAGGGAAATTCAATTAAAGATTTACATATACTCAGAGGGTATGGGTGCAGACTGGTGCAGGCCAATGAGGGAGAACATGGATACATGTTTACAATCCTTCTGCTGTATGAATGGAGAGGTTTTAAACACATTTGGCATATAGTATCATTGGGCAAGAGGCATTCAATTATGTATAAATGGAGGTCATGGCTCCTTTGGGGGCTGAGGGGTGGGGCCCATTAGAGAGAACATTGGGATAAATGTTTAAAAACCCTCTGTTTCAGAACGATTGGAGGGATTTAAACCAAATTTTGTGTGGAGAATCCTTTAGCAATTTTGTATCGGTGAGATGTTTGGCCTCCCTAGGGCAGAGGTGCAGGGCCCACAAGGGGAAGTGTAGGTTAAAGTTTAAAATCCTTCTCTTTCTGTACGATTTGAGGTATTCTAACCAAATTTGGTTGGACTGGGTAGAGCCTGCATTCTCAAGAGTGACTCATTTCTTTATGAATGTAGAGTGTGGACTCCCGGGGAACAGAGGGGTGGGGCCCAATAGTGGAAACATAATAGTACATGTTTAAAATCCTTCTCCTTCCATACGAATATAAGATAAGAAATATCCGAATTTGTGTTGAACATCTTTAGGTAAAGGAGACTCCAGTTTATATAAAAGGTGGGTTCAGGTAGAGGGGCAGTGCTCAATAGGGATAAATCTTTAAAACTCCCTCTTCCTTATAATGGAGAGCCTTACTTGACAAAGGGGCCTTAATTTTGTATAAATGGAGGATGTGTCCCCCCCCCCCCCCCCGAGAGCAGAGTGGTGGGGCCCAATAGAGAAAATTGAGGTAAATGTTTAAAATCTACCACTTCAGCGGGACAGCAAGAAGGTGCCCAATATTAGTTGTTGCTTAGAGACAGCAAATATTTGGAAATAGTTGCAAGTATTATATTTAATGAGAATATTTTCCCATAATTGCTCGATTACATATAAATCTATATATTAATTATCCAGGTGAGTGATACGGGCCATCTGGGCCTCTTGTTTGGAGTAGCCTTTGTATACTTGTCAAGGGGATACCCAAACTAGTGGTTTAGTGAACAATGTTATCTGGTATAACTCAGCATGGTACATATTGTTTTCCTTTCAGTTTTAAGAATGGCAATGAAGCCATTCAAAATTAAAGGTGTACTCTGGTGGCTAAGCCTGGTCCTTCTGGTGCCGAGCTCGACCTGCCTGGAACCTGTCTCCATTATCACTGCTGTGGGAGCAGGAATCTCCGCCACATTCATGGCCGCCTACAGACCTGTCAAATGCCGATATTTTGCTGAATGCTGCATAGATCGCCACATAATGCTCAATGAGACAGGTTAGATTTCATATTGATCACTGATAAGTGATAATGAGTGCTGGGACAGAGTAATAATTTATGATTGTTTTACTTTTAGGTATCTCTTTCTCATTCTTATTTTTTTTACTTAATTATGACATAAAATTGTTTACCTCATACATGCTGCTGTAATGATGATCTTTTAAGGGATATCAATGTTAATGCTTTTATCATTGACATTTGTTTATTTACTGAAATTTATAAAAAAACTTTTGGTACCCAAGGATATATATTTAATTCTGTAATGTAGCCCTGCACCAGTCCTTAGACTCACAGATATACATACCTATAGTTAATCCTGTAATGTAGCCCTGCACCAGTCCTTAGACTCGCAGATTTACATACCTATATTTAACTCTGTAATGTAGCCCTGCGCCGATCCTTCGACTCACACATTTACACACCTATATTTAACTCTGTAATGTAGCCCTGCGCCGATCCTTCGCCTCACACATTTACACACCTTTATTTAACTCTGTAATGAATCCCTGTGCCGATCCTTCGACTCACACATTTACACACCTATATTTAACTCTGTAATGTAGCCCTGCGCCGATCCTTCGACTCACACATTTACACACCTATATTTAACTCTGTAATGTAGCCCTGCGCTGATCCTTCGACTCACACATTTACACACCTATATTTAACTCTGTAATGTAGCCCTGCGCCGATCCTTCGACTCACACATTTACACACCTATATTTAACTCTGTAATGTAGCCCTGCGCCGATCCTTCGACTCACACATTTACACACCTATATTTAACTCTGTAATGTAGCCCTGCGCCGATCCTTCGACTCACACATTTACACACCTATATTTAACTCTGTAATGTAGCCCTGCGCTGATCCTTCGACTCACACATTTACACACCTATATTTAACTCTGTAATGTAGCCCTGCGCCGATCCTTCGACTCACACATTTACACACCTGTATTTAACTCTGTAATGTAGCCCTGCGCCGATCCTTCGACTCACACGTTTACACACCTGTATTTTACTCTGTAATGTAGCCCTGCGCTGATCCTTCAACTCACACATTTACACACCTATATTTTACTCTGTAATGTAGCCCTGCGCCGATCCTTGGACTTACACGTGTACGGACAGCATCTGTGTACGTCAGCAGTGATTAACCACCTGCGTGCTCACACCCGCTCAGCCAGCCCAAGTAAAGCCCTGGCCCTCTCCTTCCATGGCAGTACAGGCACAGGCAAAAACTTTGTCAGCAAGATCATAGCCGAGAGTTTGTACAGGAAAGGCATGAAAAGTAAATATGTTCACCTCATATCAGCCACCAAGGAATTCCCTCACAAAGAAATGGTGCCTCTTTATAAGGTGTGTGATTTATATAATTACATTACTTATGATTAAAGATATTAATATTTCAAAATAACTTTTATGTGTTTGAGTCCTGTTATTAACACAGCTTATATTATTTCATAACAGGATAAGTTAAAGGAGTTGATTGAATCAAATGTTGCTGAATGTGAGCGCTCGCTGTTCATATTTGACGAGGTAGACAAGATGCCTGTTGGACTTCTAGACATCGTCAAGCCTTACCTTGACTTCTATGAGGATGTGGGTGGAGTGGACTTTAGGAAAAGTATCTTTATCTTCCTCAGGTAATAAATCATAGCCAATCTAGGGTCAAGGTCATTCTAGGCATTCTTGGTCTAGGTCACCTTAGCCACTTTATGAAGACATGTACAGTAGGTTCAAGGTCATCTAATTATATATAAATCACTCAAGTTTCTAGTAGTTCTTGTGTCTGATTTTATGATGTTGCTGTGATTGTATTAGAACTAAGTCAAGGTTAAGCCAGATTTCAATTGTCAAATAGCATTCCACTGACACATCTTAAGTTTATCATAGACAAATAGGGAAAAAGATATCTTTCCCTAAGTATGAACAGACAGTTCACACAAGCTTTTGTTTTGAACACTTAGTGAAGTTTGTTCTGTCAGGATTTCCATATTCATGTGTTAAGGAAATGTAACATTTCCACTTGATATATCCAATACTTGTAGATAATCTGTGTGGGAGAAATATTGTCAGTCACCCTTGTGTGATGGATGTAAAGAAATAGTAACCCTCGTTAAAAAGAAATAGTAACCCTAATAAAAAAAAATTAGTAACCCTAATACAAAAGAAATAGTAAAAGAAATAGTAACCCTCATAAAGATTCTTAGTTTTATACTGACCTATGGTTTCTTTGTCCACAGTAACACTGCTGGTAAAGCCATACTGACCGAGACACTTAACCAGTGGAGGGAAGGACGACTGAGGGAGCAGCTGGCTCTAGTAGACATGGAGAGTTTGATCACCAAGGCCGCAGTTAACACTAAAAACAGTGAGTTTCTAATGGTAAAATTGGTCCACAGCTTTTACTCTTGGCTTGAACAGAGACGTATAAATACAGAGATTGGCAACTCTCGCTGATCTCGCAAAATCACGCATGATCTACGAGTGTTTGTTTTGACAGCTTATCGACCTGGTGACGATAGTCTGGTCAGTGAGTTACCTGTGTGAGAGTTCGATCGTGTATTCGTTAGTTCGTGTCAACATGTCACTTATCCTAGATATATGGATCATATAAAGAAGCTGGTTAGAAATATAATGTTATATCTGAATACGTTTTTGAAATAAAAAGATGAACGAGAAAGGAGTGCCGGTGTCATGAAAGGAATTAACTCTCGCACATCACAGCCGCCATTTTCACATGGTTATTTTAAAGTGTATTTTCAGAGCTCAATTATCAAACTTTGCAGGTATTGTAACAACCTCATTTTAATTTCCTGGTTAGAAATATTATCATATAACTAATTTCTGAAAACTTTTTTGAAATTGTCTAAAGAAAAAAAACGGAGATAGTGTTCAAAATTTGTCATGATAGAAATAACCCTCAAAATCAGAGCCGCCATTTTAACTTGATTTCTCAGAAAAACCTGTCTTTTCACAGCTGAATTATGAAACTTTGCAAGTATTGTAACAACCTCATTTAAATTTCCTGGTTAGAAATATTATCATATAATTAATTTCTGAAAACTTTTTTGAAATTGTCTAAAGAACAAAAACGGAGATAGTGTTATCCTGAAGCCAGAATAATTACCGATATGTAAACACAGCCACGATGTGCAATCTTTCGATGTTTGGGGTTTTCTAAACTTAATCATTCAAGTTTACATTCAATGTAGCACTCCCAAACCGCATGGAAATCTCAGCTACATTTTGTAGCTACGTACGGTTTTAATGTTACGTTGATTTGCGATGTTTTCTCATGGCATAATTCTGATTTGAGTTGAATGCAGCGAACCGCATATCCAATATGGCGCAGGTGAAGCGTAACTCTCGATACCAGTGACCAATGGTAAGGCCAAGAGCAAGTTGCCAATCTCTGTATTATACGTCTCTGGCTTGAACGACCAACCACTGTATAACATGAAATGTTCATTGTGTATAAACATTCATGGTTTTCAAGGTTGCTATCGAACCACTAAATAGAAATGATGATTTAAATTGATATACTTGACTGCTGTTTGTTTATATGAGATATCCACGAAAGTTTGTACCACAAAACAATCTAAATAGCTTCCTACCACGAAAGAAAGTATGCACAAATAGTTTGTGTTATACAATAGATCGTTTAATTTTCTGTAGCTTTTCTTGATAGCTTTATCATACTCATGTGTTCAACTGACAAAAACATTGATAATGATGCTCTTATAAAAGTTAATTAACTTGATGAATAATTTCTCAATCTGTGAACAAAAACATATTTAGCCAGAAATTTTAAAGAAATGCTCAGTTATTTCAAGGATCCCAATACCAATGCCAAAAACAATTACATTGATTCGGAAACTGATCTTTCACTGCAACTTACATGACAGAAAGTTTAATACATTTCATTTTTGAAAGTAAACCAATACTTTGCAAAATATTGATAAAGAAAAACAATAAATATGAACAAACAAAACCAAAAAAATGAATTGATTAAAAAGAAAAACAGAGTTTAGAATGTAAGAAATTCAACAAAGCCATACCAGGATTAAACCTTGGACCTCTAAGCACAAAAACGTCCCTCTAACCAACTGAGCTTCTGATCAGGGGTGTAGTTTCCTTTCACAGCCTGGCAACAGTTAAAACAGAACAAACCTCAGTGAAATTCTCTAATTAGATACAGTGATAATTAAAAATATAATTTGCCTAAAAATAACAATAGTTTGGATGAATTTGCCTAATTAATATTCTAATTTATCAGCAGCAATGCTTTGATACACTGTTTTGTTGTATGTTATATATACAAAATGTGTTTTGATCTGTAAATATTTTTTTTTTGCTGTGTGCTATATATATACAATGATGTATTTTGATGCATGATTTCACTTTGTCTTACTAGGTGGATTATGGCACAGCGAGCTTCTCCTTTCACACATGATTTCTGCTCACCTGCCGTTTTTACCAATGGAGCGTAAACATGTTAGACAGTGTATAAAAGACAGTCTCATCACCAAAAAATACTATCGTAACCATGGCGATATAGATGACAGAATTGTGAGAGAAATTGCAGATCAATTGCCTTACTTCCCTGAAGATGAGAAAATGTTTTCTGTGACAGGCTGTAAGCGTGTTCCAGAGAAAGTGGACTACATTATGGCAGGCTATGATGACAGTTTACAGTAAAACATTTTGTTATATGGAGCCATGGATACAAAAATAATGGGTTTATGAATATTTTCTATAGATATTCTTATGACATATTGATATACCCTCGCATGATGAGTCGTTGAGGGTGTATAGGGCCTGTTCATTTCTTTGTAACGTATCTGTCCTTCATTTATATGGTGTCACTACGTACGTATACTCTACAAACATTCTTTTTCTCCATTTTCCATGAAACTTCACACACATGTTAACATAACCTCTTTTTGAGTTTGTGTTTCGACCTACTGAGGTAAAAAAAAAAGGTCAGAGTTATTATAAACAATGTTTGACAGAAATAGCTCTACAGACTTCATTTCTTTTCCAACTGTCACGAAACTTCCCGCCATACATGTGCAATAACATCACTTCTTGAGGAAGTTTTTCTTTTCAAACTTCTTTGGTGAAAATTGATTTTTTCATATTGTCTTTGATGCACTGTTAAGTGAATATATTACCAGTTAAAAAATGACTGGATGATAATCAGGTTCTAGAAAATGCATGTTTGAAGAAAATTTCTTTCAATGTATAATGAAATATAAAGAAATATATAGGACTGGTGCTACTTTTTATCTAACTTTGACAATATTAATTATACAGTTAGAATTACGCCCAAGTATCCACTTTTTGTGGCACGAACGCAGGACGCACGCTTCCCGAACGGAGACGAGCCGATTTACGACCGCAGGACGAACCCGGTGCGAACGCAAGCCTACCGATAGGACCGGTGTTACCGATTGGGCCTAACGCTGCTAGTACAGCCGCTTCCCGAACGGAACGAGGTTATTGGCCGCTATCGGCCGCTATCGGCCGATAAACTGCTTAATTATACCT